>NC_053028.1:652472484-652772484 GCF_003073215.2 Triticum urartu | reverse complement strand
GTATCTGGCACAAGCGATCGAGTATTCGGTCCAAACTGGACGGGCCCTGAGTATTATTTTTGAATGGCTTTTTCCGCTGACCGGATTTATAGCCTTTGAATCCGGCATTGACTGCCGTGTCTTCATTGCTGTCGCTGTTAACGTGGCGTTTTTGCTTATTCCGACGTGTCCTACCACTTTTGTCCTTGGTATCCGAATTACCAGGGTTCTTTGATAAGTTGTTATTACGAGCTAGCCAGCTGTCTTCTCCCGCGCAAAAGCGGGTCATGAGTGTCGTGAGGGCTGCCATGGACTTCGGCTTTTCCTGTCCCAGGTGCCGGGCAAGCCACTCGTCGCGGATGTTATGCTTGAAGGCTGCTAGGGCCTCTGCGTCCGGACAGTCGACTATCTGGTTTTTCTTTGTTAGGAACCGTGTCCAGAATTGTCTGGCCGATTCCTCTGGCTGCTGAATTATGTGGCTTAAGTCGTCGGTCATCCGGCGGTCACACGTAAGTGCCCTGGAAGTTGTCGAGGAATGCGGCTTCCAGGTCCTCCCAAGAACCGATTGAGTCTGCTGGCAAGCTGTTAAGCCAATGCCGGGCCGGTCCTTTAAGTTTGAGCGGGAGGTATTTGATGGCGTGTAGATCATCACCGCGTGCCATGTGGATGTGAAGGAGATAATCCTCGATCCATACCGCCGGATCTGTTGTGCCATCGTATGATTCGATGTTTACGGGTTTGAAACCTTCTGGGATTTTATGATCCATTACTTCATTCGTGAAGCATAGCGGGTGTGCGGCGCCTCTGTACTGGGCTATATCACGACGCAGCTCGGAAGAGCTATGTCTGTTGCGTTCGGCCCGGCCGGATTTGTTGTATCCAAAGTGAAGATCATTGTCACATGCCGTAGGGCGCCTACGCGATCCGTAGATTGATCTTGTTTGTCTTGCCTTATCCTCCAGTATGTCTCGCAGGTCGGGCGCATTTTCCCGTGCCTTAGTTGAGCGGCGTCGGGGCATGGCTTGGGTGGAGGGCCGAGAGGCCTCTCTGTCGCGGCCGCAAGGTGGCCGGTCTGCCATGTCATGCGCTGGTGATGTAGGTGCTTCCTCCTCTGATCTGGGTAGCGGCCTGCGCTTCGGGTAACTCTTGGAGGGGCGTTCGAGTTCATACTCTTCGGCCGCAAGGACTTTAGTCCATCTGTCAGCTAGCAAATCTTGGGCAGCTCTAAGCTGTTGCTGCTTTTTCTTGAGGTTGCTTGCCGTGGCTAAAAGCCTGCGTTTAAAACGCTCTTGTTCGGCGGGGTCTGATGGTATGACGAATTCGTCATCATCGGGGCTTGCCTCGTCTTTGGAGGGAGGCGTATAGTTATCATCCTCGACCTCTCGGTCTGCCGCTCTCTCATGAGGGCTGGCTTCTCCATCTTCCTGTGCCGAATCTTGCTGAGGTGGGTGTTCTTCGGCGCTATCCGGGGTAGTATTATCTCCCGTGCCGGAATCACCGTTTTTGCTTTGGCGGGATTTAGAGCGGCGCCGCTGACGCCGGCGCTTTGGTTGTTTCTTGGGGGCGTCATCCCCCACTGTTCCATCGCCATCTCCATCTTTTGGAGTATCCACCATATATATGTCATATGACGAGGTGGCCTTCCAGCGCCCTACAGGTGCTGGTTCCTATTCGTCTCCTACATAGTCGTCCATGCCGTCGATGTCTTCGGAGCTGAAGTCAAGCATGTCGGTTAGATCGTCGACAGTGGCTACAAAGTGGGTGGTGGGTGGGCTTTGAATTTCCTCATCGCCTGTATCCCACCCTCGCTGACCATAGTCCGGCCAGGGCTCTCCTGATAAAGAGAGAGACTTAAGAGAATTCAGGATGTCGCCAAAAGGCGAACGCTGAAAGATGTCTGCGGCGGTGAACTCCATTATCGGCGCCCAATCAGATTCGATTGGCAGGGGCGCGGGGGGTTCGGAGTCCGGGGAGGAGTCTGGATCCTCGGAGTCATGGGTCGTGCAGAGTGCGGGGCTAGCGTTTGGCTCGATCGCTTTTGGGATCGCAGCCCCCGAGGTGACGTCCAACCGCTCATCCTCGATTGGTGCAATAGGCTCCGAGTTAGGGGTCAGAACCGATGCGTGTGCGGCCTCCAGGACACTGTCCGGGGGCAGAGCTAGATCATGCCTCTCGAGATAGTGCGGCGCGCGTGGCCGTGGCTCGAGTCCGTCGAAGATCAAGTCTCTACGGATGTCAGCCGTGTAGTTTAAGCTTCCAAACCTGACTTGATGGCCAGGGGCGTAACTTTCGATCTGCTCTAGGTGGCCGAGCGAATCGGCCCGCAGAGCGAAGCCGCCGAAGACGAAGATCTGTCCGGGGAGCAAAGTCTCACCCTGGACCGTATCGTTGTTGATGATCAAAGGAGCCATCAGGCCTAAAGGCGACGACACAGAGGAACTCTCAATGAAAGCACCAATGTCGGTGTCAAAACCGGCGGATTTCGGGTAGTGGGTCCCGAACTGTGCGTCTAGGCCGGATGGTAACAGGAGGCAGGGAACACGATGTTTTACCCAGGTTCGGGCCCTCTTGATGGAGGTAAAACCCTACGTCCTGCTTGATTAATATTGATGATATAGGTAATACAAGAGTAGATCTACCACGAGATCAAGGAGGCTAAACCCTAGAAGCTAGCCTACGGTATGATTGTTGTATATGGAGTTGATTCCCTACGGACTACAACCCTCCGGTTTATATAGACACCGGATAGGGTTAGGGTTACACAGAGTCGGTTACAATGGTAGGAGATCTTGAATATCCGCATCGCCAAGCTTGCCTTCCACGCCAAGGAAATTCCATCCGGACACGGGACGAAGTCTTCAATCTTGTATCTTCATAGTCCAGGAGTCCGGCTACCCGAACACCCCCTAATCCAGGACTCCCTCAGTACCCCAAGGGCTCGGCTTTTGATCTTGTTGGATATTCTGACTCTGACTATGCTGGTGATCGTGTGGATCACAAGTCAACATCTGGTACATGTCATTTCCTCGGATGATCTTTGGTCTGTTGGTCCTCGAAGAAATAGAACTGTGTATCACTATCTACTGCTGAAGCTGAGTACATTGCCGCTGGTTCTTGCTGTGCCCAATTGCTATGGATGAAGCAAACTCTCAAGGACTACGGCATCAACATGAATAATGTGCCTCTCTTCTGTGACAATGAGAGTGCCATCAAGATTTCTCACAACCCAGTTCAGCACTCGAAGACAAAGCACATTCAGATTCGTCATCATTTTCTTCGTGATCATGTGTTGAAGGGCGACATTTCTATTGAGCATGTGAAGACTGAAGAACGGCTAGCCGATATCTTCACAAAGCCCTTGGATGAGAAGAAATTTAGCAAGTTGCGGTGTGAGCTAAATATCCTAGAATCTTCGAATGTTCTGTGAAAAGGACACTCATCCTAACACTTATGCAAAATTGATGACTTAGATGTGCAACACATGAAGAAAAGTTTTTTCTTCAATCAATGAAGAATAACACTCTTAGTGTGAAGAAATTAACGAAGAATTTGATTCTCAGAACCCTACGATAATTGTACGCGGTGTCTGAAATCATCATTCTTATACGGTGGGTCACGCCACCACCAAAAGTTGAAATTCCTCAAATTATTCATATTCTTCAACCTTGCATAGTCTTCACTAGTTCCGTCGTTTTCTTCATTGGCTATATATATATGAGTTTATGTCCTCTACATCATTCACTTATTGCTAATTCTTCAAGTTGGTTTTCTGCTAAGTGAATGTGATCGGACCCTTCCCCTCTATGCTATACTCAACCCAATCTGTTCACAAATTCTTCATGTGCGTTCTATTTGAAACTCGTTCAAAATCTTCACCGTGTCCTTGTCAGCTGAAGAAATTGCGAACGGAACTTTAAAACCTATCTTATCAAAATTTTCGGTCTTGCCGCTCAAACCGTTCCGCATCCCTCGATACACTTATCCACTCACCCACGATCTAACACGATCTCCACCTCTCACTACGTGGGTGACACATGTCATGCGAATGAGAAGGGTCAGGGGCACGTTCGTCCAATTTCTTCGAGCGAGCAGTTTTTCACCGTGGCTATAAATACCCCTCCTTCCCTCCTTCACTTCTTTTACTCCGCTCGACCTCTCTCTCCAGCTCGAGCTTCTCAAACCCTAGCGTCGTCGCTACTTCATCGCCGCCGGTGAGGAAGAGCTTCACTGCCTCGACCTCGTCGCCGACGTACTCGCGCCGACCGCGGACATCTTCACTCCGCCGCCGCCGTAGCCGTCTTCCTCCACCAAGTTAGGGTGTGGAAGATCTGCACAGACGAACTTCACATCTCCTCACTCCAGTTCGTCGTGTTCTTCGTCCACGGTAATTAAAATTTACTTTTACTGCCCTCGTTGATTCGAATGATTATCTACAAAATCTTCAAAAGTGTTTTTCTTCATATCTTCACACACTGAACACCTCACGAGTCATCCATTCTTGATTCGTTTCTCTAAGCATCATTTTTCTTCAAGATTCCTCAATTGTGTGGATCTTCGATCTATACAATTCTGGAACCTAAGACAAAGAACGCTTAGTGAAAATCTTCAAGACTCATCTGGTCAAATTCCTCAAACTTGCTCATTTTGAAAAACCTTCTGAGAACGCATATGACCTCTCTAAATTCCTCGCAACTATACTCTGTTCACAGGTACACATGTCAGCTGCTGAATCACTAGGTTCTCATCAACTTAACTCATTTGCAGCGTTCCTTGAAGAAAAGTTGCATACTTCTTCAGAGAATTTGATTGTTCAAATTCCTCAACTGAAGAAAATGGCTGATGGTAAAAGGCCACAGAAGGGAGGAAAGAGGCCTGACGTAAATACATCGTTTGAGATCCCTGATGACATATATGTTGGGTACTGCACACCTACTAAGGAAACCAAGAATGAGCGCAAAGTGCGCATTCAGAAGATAGAGAGGAGATGGGCAAGAGAATGGAGGGAGTACAGATATGTCACTCCTGAGTACATGAAGAAATTTGCACTCAATCCTCCATGCCCAAGAGCTCCATTGGCACCTGGCCAAATAGCAGATCCCACCAGCCTCAAGCGCGGTGAGGACTATCCTGATGAATGGGCCAAGCACCAAGGCAAGTTGGCTAAGCAAGCCAAAGAAGCAGTGAGGAAATTCAATGAAGATTCTGCTGCTGCTGCTGCCTCTGCTGAGGTCCTTGCTGTCAAGCCAAAGAAGGCTATGCCAAATAAGCCTGCACGCAAGCCAAGTGCTTCCTCAGCAATGCCCTCACGGCCAGAATCATCAAAGCCCTCACGGCCAATTCCTCATGCTGCTCCTGTTCCTCCAAAGTCCTCAGCTCCTCCGCCAAAGCCTTCAGCTGTTCCGACCAAATCCTCAGCACCTGTGCATCTCGCTTCGTGCCAAAGGACTGCCGGCATCTCCATTGCCTTAGGTGTCTCAGCTAGTTCCTCAGCTGCACCAAGTTCCTCAGCTGGCCCCTCACTGCTGAAGACAAAGGCCACTGCTGGACGAGGTCCATGCCCAAGTCCTCAAAAGAAGCAAGTCGCTTTCCAAGTGCCATCTGATGAAGACGAAGCTGATGATGATGAACTTGCAGAAATCATCAGAGACAGGCAAGTCAGGGCCGCTAGAGCCAAAGGATCAGAGGTGCCACTACTTTTGGATCCCAAGCTGATCCTCGACTACATTGATGATTGGCACAAGGACCCCAACACTCCCTTGCCTGACTTCAAGCTGACACCTGGCCAGAGTCACATGCTGACCCACTTCATTCAAGAAGAAAAGTGGAAATTTGAGAAGGCCAGGCAGATCAAGAAAGCGCAGTACAAGAAAGAGCGCTATCTGAAGAAAAACGTTGTCTCTATGACAACTGAAGAACTTGTCATTACTCAGACTAAGATTAAGAAGCTCAGTGATGACTTTGACGCATATCGCGCTGATTGGCTTGGAGCCAAGGTTTGTTTTGTGAAACTTGCGGATAACTTCACTTCCAATGTTGCAGCCCCAACGCAACAGGAAATTCCTCAGGCTGAAGCATCTGCTCAGCCTACTGAAGAAAATGCCAGCACCGCTGATGACAATCAGGCTGCTGAAGATCATGTGAGTTCCAGGGTTGATGACTGCATTCCAGCCGCTGAAGAAATTGCCAGGGCACCCACTAGTGGTGTGCCTGAAGAAATTGAAGAACTCAGGGCAACTGCATCAGTTGTGCCTGAAGAAAATCAACTAGATTCCTCAGCTGCTTCTGCACCAACTTCACCTCCAATCCTTCCATCTGCATCAGATGTGAAGAAGACCAAGGCTGCAGAGCGTGCTGCAGTGAACAAAAGGAAAGCATCAGCTGCTTCAGATTCTTCAGCTCCGAAGAAAATGAAGCCTATGACAAGCTCATTTGCAAAACCGATTGATGATGTTCCCATCTCAACCAGGCCATCAAAGGACCTTGTTCCTTTTGATGAAGAATATGTGATCCCCAGCGGATCTGATGAAGAAACTCCTTATGTTGCTTCGTTCGAACCATTGGATGAAGAAATTGAAGTGGATGTGATCCCTTCAACACCTATCATCTCCTTGCATGTGCCTCAGTTCACAGCTGAAGAGGCCGGCGTTGAAGAAATGGAAGATGAAGATGTGGACATTGGCTGCTCCACACCCGTAATCAGTGATGAATTCTGGGAAAGTCAGCATCCAAACTCTCCAATGTTCACCCCTCTACAGCAAATTCCTCAGTCCCCCACACAAACTGTTCACCTGGGCTCTGAAGAAGCTCATCCCACTGCATCTGTCCATGAGGAAATTCAAGCCACTAGCGCTGAAGAAACTGCTGCTGCTGAACAACCAACTACGCAGACTGCCACTGAGGAGGAACCAGAAATTCCTCAGCCTGAAGAACCTGCGATTGAGATTCCTGAGGTCGTGATGCAACTCACTGACACTCCTCTGCCGGAGCCAAAGGATCCATTCTCACACAAGCAAAAGTTTAAGGCTGATGATTTCTTCGGTGAGCACGTCTTCTTCGAAGATTACAACCCATATGACTCTGCTCGCATTAGGAAGAGGCGTTTCTGGACTGCCAGTCAAGCCAATTTCTATTCCTCAGTGTTGTTCAACAAGGAGAAGATCTTCTACCATGAGCATATTCCTCACGTGGATATGGAATCTCTGCCGTGCTTCGCACTAGTCCTGAGTGTTCTTCACGACGCTGGACTGCTAAACTTTTGCTCTGACATCTACGATTGGAATGAAGAACTGATTCTTCAATTCTATGCAACGCTGCACATCACCAGAGATGCTGAAGATGTGAATTCATGGGTGCTGGACTGGATGTCTGAAAACACTCACTACACTGCGCCAGCCTCTGAATTGCTTCGTGCTCTACCACTCAGTCCTCCCCTTGAAGAAGCTCGCTGCATCTAGAGTGAACCTGAGCTCACACATCATTACATGCAGGTGCTGATAAAACCTTTGAAGCCAGGTCAAGCACCAAGAACCAAATTCCTCGTGAAGGAATTGCTGTACGTGCCCAGAACTGTCTATCGTATTCTTACGAGGACAATCAGTCTTATCAAAGGCCATGACTCATCTGATGAGGAAATCGTTGGCATCATGAAGAATCTGGTTTTCAACATCGTTCATGGCATTCCTGTCAATTATCATGATTTCTTCATGAGGACTATGGCCAATGTTGCACTGTCTCCGTTTGAGCTGAAGCCTTATGCACCTTGGATTATGAGATTCCTCAGAACAAGGTCTTCACTCAACTACAAAGCTGATTTCCAGAATCACCTCAGCTACTTGCCCCTAATTGAAGTCCTCAAGCAGACATATTCCTCAGTTGATGGAAAGGGCAAGGCACCAGCTATAATAGATGAAGGCATTCGTCTATTGGATGGTCAGTTTCGCAAAGCTGCATCTTATTCCACCAATGATGACTCTGCCACACATGACTCTGCCAATGCACCCAAGTCCACTCCTCAAGCCACTGCTCCGCGCGTGATGACTGACCGTGAACTTCTGCTTAGTCTTCACCAGAAGGTGGATCGAAATAACAAATGGGTTAAGCGTCAGTTTGGTTCACTTCTTCGCACCATGACTGCCACACACAATGCAGTGACGAAAAACCACTACTACCTCCATCAAGTCTTCGGTCGCACCTGGGCAATCCTGTCACATCTATATGGTGAAGAAGATCTGAAGAACATGGGTCCCAAAGAAGAATTTGACTGGTCTGCACCTCCACCGAAGAAATTCAAGAAGGTCCAAGTTCCTTCTCTAGTGGCCAGCTCATTTTCTTCATCACGCGACACTGATGAACATGAAGATTTGGACGACACTGCGTCAGGCCCTACATCAACAAACGACCCCAACAACGCTAGCGCTCCTTCATCAACATGATTATCTTCAGGGGCGTTACTCCTCATTTTCGATCCTTTTGGTCATTCGATGACAAAGGGGGAGAAATATGAGTTAGTCTTCAAGCGGGTCTACTATATGGGCGTTTTTTTGCTAAGTTACAACTCTCATTCTTCTGAAACTTTATTGGATCGAGTTGTAATCTTAAACCCGATGGTGCCCTGATACTTTTGATGCACTGTGCTCTGATACTTTTGATGCACTATTCTGCATGCTTATTCCTCGTTAAATATTATTGCGCGCATGCTAAATTTCATCAGACACCATATTTCATCATGCATTTCAAATTCTTCATATTATATGTTAAATGCGTGTATGAATTACAAGATATAGGGGGAGATCTCCATGATTGAACTCTTCAAGTGTGCATTGCTTCAAAAGCAAATTCCTCACTATGCACATCTTCAGGGGGAGTTCTTCTATATCTTGCAATCAAATTCCTCAATATCAGTAGTTACACTTCATATGTTTATCCCCGTTGAAAACTTAACCTATATTGTCATCAATCAACAAAAAGGGGGAGATTGTAAGTGCATCTAGTGCCCCTTAGTGATTTTGGTGTATTGAAGACTTATAGGTTAAGGGACTAATGCGTTCGTGAGTGTACACAGGTCTATAAGTCTATGAGGAGTTTGATATTTACAGGAAAAGTCGACCCCTAAAAATGAATATCTTCGACTAAAGATTTTGGTATTTCTAAAGACTTTCATGAAGACTTTGAAAGTGAAGAAATTGGTGTGTCCATGAAGACTTGATATTCATGCGAGGAATATGAAGCTTGAAGACTTTCGTTTTCATAGTTTTGTTTTTCTCTTTCTTGAGTCATAGGAAACACCGTACTGTTAAAAGGGGTCGAGGAAATACTAAGGAAAAATTTCCATGTGATGCTCAACTCAAAATCCTACATCTACCAATCCCTTTAAGTGAAGCCATTGGAAATCTCATACAGTTCAGTCAATTTCTTCAGTGACAGAGACGAAGTTCTTTTGGTCTCTGAGGAATTTGTCCTGACTGAGGAGTTAGGAATTCGCCAGTGCGGATTGCCTACATAGTGAGGAACATGATAGCCCTGAGGATTTTACTACTCAAAATTCCGACCGTTGATGTGCTATGCACAAGCTGTCCCAAAATATCTATCCACCAAACGGTCATATCATTAAGGGCATTTATGTCTTATCATGTCAGGCTGCTCCCTAGGCTATAAATAGCCGCCCCCTACAACCACTAGCTGGTTGGCTGCTCCGAGAGAAACTGACACTTGTCATTTGAGAGCAACCCATCCTCCGAGGACTTTGAGCGAAAATCATCAAGTGAGGAAAAACCAAAAACCCAAAACCCAAACACCTACAAACCCCAAGTGATTGAGCATCACTGAAGAGATTGATCCTGAGTGGATCCGACGCTTGTTACCTTTGAAGACTGTGCTTCTTCCAGATGGTTAGGCGTCATGGTCTAGAGCATCCAAGAGGAATTGTGGATCACCGAGTGACCAAGTTTGTGAAGGTTTGAAAGTCACCTGAAGACTTACCACGAGTGATTGGACGAGGTCTGTGTGACCTTAGTTCAAGGAGAATACGGTGAGAACTGGGTGTCTTGGACTAAGTGCCCTTGACTGGGTGTCCGGGACTGTGTGTCCTCGAGTTTAAATACTCAGCCGCTCCAACCAGACATACAACCGAGACAGCAGTTGGAACTGGTCTACCAAATCATTGTCTTCACCAAGCTTACTGGTTCTATTTCCTCCCTCAACTCTTTCATTTCCTCATAACTGTGTTGTATGTTTGTTCATATCTGTGTGAAGACTTGACTGAAGACTTTCTCAATTTCTCAGTTCAATTTCTTCAGTCTGTTTGTCTTCATCTGTGTTATCCTGTGATTACGCTTTCTGTACTCTATGCCTATCTTCATTTCATCATGATGACTATGCATGTATTCTGTTATGTTTACTTTTGAGTACTTATTCCGCTGCTAGGCTAGTAGTTCTTCGCTAAGGAATTTCCTCACCGGCAAATTCCTCAGTAAAGGATTTCATAAAAATCGCCTATTCACCCCCCCTCTAGTCGATATAACGCACTTTCACTTCCACCGAATAAACCAACTAGCATCAACTACAAGGAGTAATCAACACTACTAGCGACCTACTAGCACCAATCCCGGACTTTGAGACAATAATTGGATACAAGAGATGAACTAGGGTTTGGAAATGAGATGGTGCTGGTGAAGATGTTGATGGAGATTGCCCTCTCCCAATGAGAGGAGCATTGGTGATGACGATGGTGATGATTTCCCCCTCCCGGAGGGAAGTTTCCCCGGCAGAACAGCTCCGCTGGAGCTCTAGATTGGATCCGCCAAGGTTCCGCCTCGTGGCGGCGGAGTCTCGTCCCAAAAAGTTCCTTCTTATTTTTTTCTCATCAAAAGACCTCATATAGGAGAAGATGGACGTTGGAGAGCCACCAGGGGGCCCACGAGGTAGGGGGGCGCACCCTAGGGGGGCGTCCCCCACCCTCGTGAGCAGGGTGTGGGCCCCCTGGCCTTCATCTTTGGCGAGGATTTTTGTTTATTCATTTTAAGACGTTCCATGGAGTTTAAGGACTTTTGGAGTTGCGCAGAATAGGGCTCTAATATTTGCTCCTTTTCCAGCCCATAATTCCAGCTGCCGGCATTCTCCCTCCTTATGTAAACCTTGTAAAATAAGAGAGAATAGCCATAAGTATTGTGACATAAAGTGAAATAACAGTCCATAATGCAATAAATATCGATATAAAAGCATGATGCAAAATGGACGTATCAGCTGTCTGCCCTCTAGGGTTAGAGGTGCAGAAGATACATGCATGCCCTAATGATTGCATCCTCTACTGCGGTGAGTACGAGGATTTAAACGCTTGCCCGGTATGTGGTGCATTGCGCTATAAGATCAGCCGTGATGACCCTGGTGATGTCGAGGGCGAGCTCCCCAGGAAGAAGATTCCTGCCAAGGTGATGTGGTATGCTCCTATAATACCACGGTTGAAACATTTGTTCCAAAACAAAGAGCATGCCAAGGCGATGCGATGGCACAGAGAAGACCATACGAAATACGGAAAGTTGAGAGTACCCGCTGACGGGTCGAAGTGGAGAAAAATCGAAAGAAAGTACGGGAAGGAGTTTGCAGATGACGCAAGGAACGTATGGTTTGGTCTAAGCGCAGATGGCATTAATCCTTTTGGGGAGCAGAGCAGCAACCATAGCACCTGGCATGTGACTCTATGTTTGTATAACCTTGCTCCTTGGTTGTGCATGAAGCGGAAGTTCATTATGATGCCAGTGCTCATCCAAGGCCCTAAGCAACCCGGCAACGACATTGATGTGTACCAAAGGCCATTAGTTGAAGAACTCTTACAACTGTGGAATGGAACAGGTGTACGTGCGTGGGATGAGCACATGGGGGGAGAATTTGACCTAAAGGCGTTGTTGTTCGTGACCATCAATGATTGGCCTGCTCTCAGTAACCTTTCAGGACAGACAAACAAGGGATACCGCGCATGCACGCACTGTTTGGACGATACCGACAGTATATATTTGGCTAATTGTAAGAAGAATGTGTACCTGGGACATCGTCGATTTCTTCCGAGTAGGCATCCTATAAGAAAGAAAGGCAAGAATTTCAAAGGTGAGGCGGATCACCGGACGAAGCCTCGCCACCGTACTGGTGCTGATGTACATGATATGGTCAACGATTTGAAGGTGGTCTTTGGAAAGGGTCCTGGTGGACAACTTGTTCCGAATGACGCTGACGGACGCGCACCCATGTGGAAGAAGAAATCTATATTTTGGGACCTGCCCTATTGGAAAGACCTAGAGGTCCGCTCCGCAATCGACGTGATGCACGTGACGAAGAATCTTTGTGTGACCCTGCTTGGCTTCTTGGGCGTGTATGGGAAGACAAAAGATACACCTGAGGCACGGGAGGACCAGCAACGTATGCACGGAAAAGACGGCATACATCAGGGTCATGCAAGCTACGCTCTTACCAAAGAAGAGAAGGAAATCTTCTTTGAATGTCTGCTCAGTATTAAGGTACCGTCTGGCTTCTCGTCGAATATAAAGGGAATATTAAACATGGCAGAGAAAAAGTTCCAGAACCTAAAGTCTCATGACTGCCACGTGATTATGATGTAACTGCTTCCTGTTGCATTGAGGGGGCTTCTACCGGAAAACGTTCAATTAGCCATTGTGAAGCTATGTGCATTCCTCAATGCAATCTCTCAG
This sequence comes from Triticum urartu, assembly GCF_003073215.2. Taxonomy (NCBI): domain Eukaryota; kingdom Viridiplantae; phylum Streptophyta; class Magnoliopsida; order Poales; family Poaceae; genus Triticum; species Triticum urartu. The sequence goes on along the minus strand of NC_053028.1, from coordinate 652,759,807 downwards.
AAGGTAATCGATCCAGAAATCATACCAATGTTAGAGAATGATTTGGTGCAATGTCTTGTCAGTTTCGAGTTGGTGTTCCCACCATCCTTCTTCAACATCATGACACACGTCCTAGTTCACCTATGCGAAGAGATTAACGTTTTGGGTCCTGTATTTCTACACAATATGTTCCCCTTTGAGAGGTTCATGGGAGTCTTAAAGAAATATGTTCATAACCGTGCTAGGCCAGAAGGAAGCATTTCCAAGGGCCATGAAAATGAGGAGGTCATTGAGTTTTGTATTGACTTTATTCCTGACCTTAAGCCGATTGGTGTTCCCGAATCGCGGCATAAGGGCAGACTAGATGGAAAAGGCACACTAGGAGGGGAACGAATAATATGTATGGACGGACGGACATTCTCTCACTGAAGCACACTACACAGTTCTACAGAATTCCGCCTTGGTGGCTCCGTATATGGATGAACACAAGAATTTGCTACGCTCCAAACACCCGGAGCGGTCTGATGACTGGATTACATGTGAATAAACCAGGAGTTTCGCCAGCTAGTTGCAGACACATACCATGCATGACGCCTCTATTGAAGATGACATGTACTTGTTGTCCCGGTTACCATCTTCGAATATAATGACTTTCAAAGGGTACGAGATAAATGGTAATATATTTTACACGATCGCCCAAGATAAGAAGAGCACCAACCAAAACAGTGGTGTCCGCTTTGATGCAGAAACCAAGACGGGAAAGGAAACATATTATGGTTATATACAGGACATATGGGAACTTGACTATCGACGTGGTTTGAAGGTCCCTTTGTTTCGGTGCAAATGGGTCAATATGACACGAGGCGGGGTAACGGAAGACCCGCTGTACGGAATGACAACAGTGGATCTCAACAATCTTGCGTATGCAGACGAACCATTCGTCCTAGCCAATGATGTGGCACATGATTTCTATGTGAAGGACATGTCTACCAAGCCGAGAAAAAGAAAAGATAAGGAAGCGAATGCATCGTACGATGAGCCAAAGCGGCACATAGTTCTTTCTGGGAAGAGAAACATCGTGGGAGTGGATGACAAGACAGACATGTCAGGAGATTATGAAAAGTTTGATGAAATTGCTCCATTCACAGTGAATATTGACCCGAGCATCCCGTTAAATGATGAAGATTTTCCATGCTTACGGTGCAAAGGGACACACGCGAAGAAAAAGTTTCACACCCAAAGATCTGGGATGTGATCAGCTTCACTATCATCACTTTCTTGTGTGTTTCACACCCAGGAGGGAATCTCTGTAATAGTTACGGTAGTTATGTGTTTTGGCATTTGAAACGCGAAGAAATTTTATGTGCAAACAAATTCTTTCATGCCTTTACTGATTTTTTCAGCTAAAAATGCATTTCATTTTTTAAATAACCTAAGAATTACCAAATTGAATATAATGATAAAACACACTAATATTAAACATAATAAAAAAGAATCACTGAAAAATGTATTTTTAAAGTTAAGTTATTCACAAACTAGTGATTCACACAAATTTCAAATAATTCAAAATTTAAACTATTCAAATTTAAACTATTCAAATTTAAAAACTACCAGCACTAACTGAAAGTTTCTAAAAACTATCAAAAATATTCACAAAGAAACTCTAAATACAGCAAAAAAACAACTAAAAATAAATAAAACAAAATAAATAAAGCAGAAAGGAAAAAACTAAATGAAAAAAAGCCCACCTACAGGGCCACAGCGGCTTGCATATGACTAGAAACCCAACCTGTTGTTGGGCCAGGATGCAGGCCCGCAAGCCCAATAGGCCCCACTGGGCAGAGTAGCAAAGGTAGGCCCAGAAGGCCTGCTTTAGAGAGGAGCTCGAGACAGCAGCGGCGGTGGGGCTTATAAGCAGGTGCGAGCGCCCTTCGGCTAGCGAGGTAGGACTAAACTTCTGCGCCCCTGGCCTGGCAGCGCACCCCCTTTAGTATCGGGTCGTGGCATCAATCGGTACTAAAGGGGGGGTCTTTAGTACCGGTTGGAGCCACCACCCGGTACTAAAGGCCTGCCCTTCCCGCCGCTTGGCCTGGCCAAAACAGGCCTTTAGTACCGGTTGGTGGCTCCAACCGGTACTAAAGGTGCCTTCTATATATACATCACTTCAAAAAATTTCATTCTCCCTCTGTTTCTTCCTCTATTTCCCCATTGAAGCACTGCCCGCCCCGATTGATCGACGCCGTCGCCGCCCCCGTCCCCGTCGCCGCCCCCGTCCCGCGTCGCCCCGTCGCGCGCCGTTGCCGTCGCCGCCCCCATCCCCGTCGCCGCCCTCATGCCCGTCGCCGCCCCCGTCCCCGTCGCCGCCCTCGTCTCCGTAGCCGCCCCGGGCCCGTCCCCGTCGCGCCGTCCCCGCGTCGCCGCCCCCGTCATGCCCCGGCCCGTCGCCGCCCCCGGCCGTCGCCTCGCCGTCGCCATCGCCGCGTTGTGAGCTCTCCCCCTCTAACCCTCTCCCTCGCCCCCGGCGGCCACCATGGGCGCCGCCCCTCCCCGAGCCCATACACACACACAAGCATGATGAACACACACACACACACACATTTCCTTAAGTTAATTAGTATATACGTATTTTGTATGTTTAATTAGTTTAGATTTTTTAGATTATTATTTTTTCACTAGTATATATGTATGAATGCATGTTAGATGGATATAATTAGTGTTTAATTAGTATGGAATTTTTTTATATAATGTTGTTTTTCTGTTTTTTAATGGATGTATAGAAGTTGTTTTTTCTGTTTTTAGTGTTAGATGCTTAATTAGTATGAAATAGCATATAGAATTTTGACATATGCAATGATAGCATAATTAGTGTTACATTTGCATATAGTATTTGTTGTCGACGATGCCCGGCCCGCATCCTCGCCGTCGACCCGTTCGCGACGACGTCCTGCTTCAGAGGACCCATGTCCGGGACTGGGCTCTGCCGGGCTGGCACTGGGAGGTGCTACCTTCAGGGGCGCGACACTTGGTGACGAACCCGGCCCCGGGTCCCATCGTCGACCCTCATCTCCTTTGGTGGCGTTCGCGTGGGCCCCTTTCGGTGCGGAGGGAGCCGGCCCCACCGGAGGTGGTACGTCGCCGTGTCAAGGAGGAGGACGAGCACGTCCATCGCTACATGGCTGCTATGGACGTCAGGTTCTCCAATACCTGGCAGGTTCTTTGGGGAGATCACCGAGCTATGATCCAGTGATGGTTCCTTCACTTTGGTTGTCCACCGCCTAGATTACTCTCTAGTATTCAATCTTTATTAGCTAGCTAGCTAGTGATGTATTCGATATATAATATTCGAGATGATTTATTCGAGATTATATATATTATTCGAGACGATGTATTCAAGATTATATCTATTATCCGAGACGACGTGTTCGAGATTATATTTGATGATGCTTATTATGTACTATGATTGATTCAGTTTTTCCTTATTAATTGATTGCATCCATGCATTGTAATTTGAATATATTTCTTTTGGATAAGTTAAATAAAACCTATGGCAGACAATACCAGCAGAGAGGGAGAAGAGGCCCTGTTCAATATCATACGCAATCCTCGCAGGCCAGATGTTGATCAGAATGAAGAAGATTATGATGGCTCTGAATATCTAAACAACACCGGGGAGGGTGATATGATATTCGATCACGACGACCGAATTGATGAAGTCATGAACTATGAACATGACGAAGAAAATGTTGATCTTGAAACAGTAAAGACCGGCAAGGTATATTTATATAAGCAGGCATCTGGTGATCATCACATGTTTCAAATGACTTGAAGATATATATTAACGAATCGATCTTTCTTCTTTCAGCCATCCGGATCGGGCAAATCTTCAGGAAGCAGGACAGTATGAGGCCCGAAAAAAAAGTTGAAGGAGGGCATAAAGTACAATATCGAGGCTATCAAACCTAATGGTGAACCATTAGCGCCTAAGAAGATTGTGAACAAGTTCATTCGTCAGTGCGGAGTTCTTGTGAAGGACCAACTCCCGATCTCCCTTCAAGAATGGAGAGAGTGAGCAAAGCCACGTCCAGGACTTACTTTTGTCGACAACAGACAAAAACTTCTTCTTTGGGAAACGCTCATGGAACATTTCACCCTACCAGATCATTTCACAGATGCAGATGTGGAGAAAGTCAAGGACGCTGCTCTTAGGAAGATGGCGGTTGCATTCAACAACCACAAGAATCGTGTATGGGACAAGTACGTCAAGGGAGGAAGGAAGACTCCAGTATTCGAGGGAACACTAGAGAAGCAAAGTGCTCATTGGGACGATTTTGTGAAATTCAAGGATTCGGAATTATCTAAGGAACGGTCGAGAATAAACAAGGCCAATGCCGCAAAAAAGGATAAGTTCCATAAGCTGGGGCCAGGTGGCTATGCAGTGGGAATTCCTAAGTGGGATAAGTCTGAGAAAGAGATGGAGGATGCATGTGTCACTCCAGAAACATTGAGCTGGCCCCCCAGGTGCAGGACTTGGTTCTATGCGCATGGGGGGGAGTTGGACCCGAAGACAGGCAAAGTTTCGAAGAAGGCATGTCTGGACGGAGTCGAAGATAAGCTACTTGTTGCAATAGAAGAGGCTCGGTCGGGGGTGTTCGAGCCCAACAGAGAGAACGACGAGCTTACGCGTGCCCTGGGAAATCCTGAACACCCGGGAAGAACACGAGGCAAGGGTGCTATTCCGTGGTATGAGGGGTTTTCGGACTGGAACGCCGACTACAGAACCCATGCGAGAAAGAAAATTGCGGAGGAGAAGAAGAGGAAGATGGAGGAGGAGCAGAGGAAGTTGGACTATGAACGCCTTCAAGGCCTAGAATCAGCGCACGCGGACTTGGCAGTCAAATTCCAGCGGTAGCAGGAGCAGATCGACTCACTTAGCCAGCAAAGGGGGTCTCAACAGCTGCAGCAGCTAGCGAATGATCCAGCATTGGATAGCACAGTCCCATTCACGCCGAGAAGCAGCGTGGGTTCCGCCCCGGGCGACGCATTGCTGGATAGCTACCCAGTGGATGACATCATGGAGAACACTAACTGCGAGCTACACTTCAAAATGAAGAACATATCCATGAAGCTGGCGGACGTCGTGGCTTTTACAAATCCCCCCGAGGCAACCTTCCATTGCAACCCGATTCCAGCGGGCTATGCTCGTGTCTTGGTTGATGAGGTGGTGGACCAATATTCGGGGCTAGAGCTTCACATTCCTGGAGGTGACGAGGAGCACACACTGGGAGAGGCCAACCATCGTATCATCCTATGGAGAAAGGATTGCATCATCTTTCGAAGGCCACCGACACCGCGTCATCTGACTCCTCGTCGAAGTCCGCCACCGAGTCAGCAGACTCCCGCTCCTCCAAGTCCACCAACGCATCAGGCCACTCCTCCTCCAAGTCCGGCACAGCTTCAGGCCACTCCTCCTCCTCCAAGTCCGGCAAAGCGTCAGGCCACTCCTCCTCCAAGTCTGGCACAGCTTCAGGCCCCTCCTCCTCCTCCAACTCAGCCACGTCAGACGTCTTCGCCGCCTCAGCAATCACGGAAGAGAGCCGCCTCAGCTATGGTGCGTAGCGGTACAAGTCGAGGTAGTACTGGAGGTACAGGCGGAGGCAAGCGATTTCAATATGGTCCAAGCAGCCTCGCGCCTCTTCCGCAAAGGCCTTACGACAAGTCCGAGGAGGAAAACACGGCCATATCGAAGGCCGAGGTGGAAGCCCATTTTGCACCGAAACCGCCACCGCCGCCAAGGGAGAAAGTGCCTGAGGAAAAGATTGACCACTTTATTCGTATGGCTAGAGCACCAGCTCCCAAGCCTGTTGACACAGACTATGAGCGCCACCTCAGGAAGTTAAATCGAGCACGTCTACAGAAAGAGGCGAGCTCGAGCTCGAGCAAATCAGCTAGCAAAAGGAGCGGTAAAACTGTTCCCCAGCTGGGAGAATAGGCGGCGCAATCAATCCCCCCGCTTGTTGTGCCAACAACACATGAGAGTAGGCGCGTCCAATATTATTGTGGGCAAACCGTTTACGTTCCCGAGCTGGGTGATGTGGTAATAACCGAGGAGCATATAAGGCAGGCTGAAATCCTCAAGATCACTGTTGGACAACTCCTCGACATCGAGCCCATGCCTCCGCTTAGAGAGGAGGAAATAAAACGGAAATATGTCCGGGGCCAACCTTTGGTCGAGCCAGACGAGGTCAAGAAGCTCCCAACGAGAATGTATGAATTGCATCAATGGTACATGGACATTACCAAGATTTCCAATAGAGAGTCCCTCATGGTGAATGTCAAGAAGGATCATTACTACCATGAGAAAGCTGTGTCCGTTGAGTATTCAGAACTATTTCAGTTATACAATCAAGACGCACTCGACAAATCTAACGTCAGTTGCTATTGTCTGTAAGTGATTTCTTTCTATAATTTAAGTCTCAAGCTAGTTGTAGTGATCATTTTGATCAATCATTACCTGTAATTATCCTCACTATATTCTTTTCTGTGGTATTATGCAGGGTGAAGATTTATGAAATGAAAAAAGGTGGACGCTATGGCATTGGGTTCGTTGACCCAAATACCATTAATGAATACACATGGAAATTAGATCCATATTACAAAAAAAGTGTAGAGGAAAGCATGCTAGAGTTCTTCAAGCGCCTCAAATACAATGAAGATATACTACTTCCTTACAACTTCGACTGAGTCACACTGTCTTGTACTACAAATTATGTTTTTGCCTACTAGCTAGCTACATGTTTTTGCTTACATATGCCCGCTTAATTAAGACATGCAAACGTGTGTGCATGCAGATTTCACTGGATCTTGTTAATCATTAAAGTTGATGAAGGAATAGTTGAAGTACTAGACTCACTACTTAAAAAACAAAGTGACTACACCATCTTGTCTGGGATAGTCAACAGGTAATTTCAATCATTATTAACTATATCTCGGCCTATTTAGTTCGTCATTTCCTGGTATGAACTATTTAATAACCCCTTTATTCATTTTCTTTGTCAGCGGGCAGGGCTTGGGCAAAGTTCATCAGCGTCACTCCAGGCCAATGGAAAAAATAATCTGAAATGGTATCGACCCAAGGTAAGTAATTAAGTAGTACTAGCTAGCTAGCTGCCATCTCTTTAATTATCATGCTTGATTAATTATTATCTGATCAAATTCCATTCTCGTAAAGGCCCTGAAGCAGGCACCGGGGAATAATCTGTGTGCATACTACGTTTCCGAGAACATTCGCATGATGGCGTCCGAAAGGAGCAGATCTCAAAGACAGGAGTGGGTACGTTTGTCAGAACACTATTCACAATTTTTACACCATTATCGATATCTAGTCACACAACTAATACACATGCATATTGATCTCCTTCTTAACAGTTCAAAGAGGTGCGGGAGCAGCTCCTACCAGAGGACCACATAGAAGCAATTCAAGAGGAAATAACGGGATTTTTGATCGACCAGGTCATAGATCCCAAAGGAGAATACCATTACCCGCTACCCCCATGAACCACTTCCAATTGTCATCGTGCTCCGAAGGCACCAATTAGGAGAAATTGTATATAGCTACCTAATTGTATACATATATACATGTGTGTATATATGTGTGAATTAATGGTGGTTGTGAGACATTCGATGATATATATATATATATGATCGGTTCTACTAGAAATTCTATTTATATATATGCATAACGTGTACAATATGTAGCATCGTAAAATACCAGCAAATGAAAAAGAATTAAATGGAAAACACAAAATTAAATGAAAAAGAAATCATAAACCCAAAACCCCCCAACCTTTCAATACCGGTTGGTGTTACCAACCGGTACTAAAGGGCTCCCTGCCCCCGGAGCTGGCTCGTGCCACGTGGTTACCCTTTAGCACCGGTTCGTGTTGAACCGGTACTAAAGGGGGGGACCTTTAGTGCCCACACTTTAGTGCCGGTTATCGAACCGGCACTAAAGGGCCTTACGAACCGGTGCTATTGCCCGGTTCTGCACTAGTGTATGGACTCAAGGTGGTCGGACCCTTTCTCGAACGGTTGTGGCTAGGTCTCAGTCAACTGGGACTTAACCACTGTTTCTCGAACCCTGCGCAGGCTGGAGCTACGGAAGGCACAATACCGCTCCTCTCAAAACAGGGGACCTCCTATATAGTGGCTTAAGCACTAGTTATCCCACCGGGGCTCACACGCTTGGTGAGTTGGGCCAGCCCACTAATACGAATGCTCAATCCCTCCATCGACTCGCTCGCTTGGTTGATTCTTTGCTGTCTCGGTCAGTCATTCAGTTGTTGACACTAGACCATTGACTCTTCAAAAATTGGGAAAAAACAGAAATTTTGGAAAAGTTAATCATAATTTGGAAAAGTTCATGAATTTTTAAAAATCATATTTAAAAAAATCAAATTTTGAAAAAAGTTCGCGAGTTAGAAAAAACTTCACAAACCTGCAAAAAGTTTATCTATTTTGAGAAAAACTTCATCCAATTTTGAAATAAGTTCATGAATTTGATAAAAGGTCGGAAATTTGAAAAGAAATCATTGATTATGAAGCTTCTTGCGCCTCGCGTCTTCAATGAGATCAGCAATGATGGTTCAAAGAAGAGATGGTCTTCAATAAGAGTGTCGACAGCGACGATCATCAATGATGGTCATCATAATCTAAAGCTTCTTGATGCCATATCCAACTGGTATGAGCTTGGCTGCAAGGGATGGCAAAACCCTCAACGTTATAGAACACAAGTAATTATGTAGACACAAAAATAACATGCATGAAAAAAACATTTAAGAGTTGTGATACAAGGACCCCGCAGAAGGCCCTCCCTCTTGATTTCTTGACACTTCGGACAACTTCGTCTAACTTGACCAATGCAGTCTCATCGTCCCATGGCTTAACATGAAGCAAAATTGTGGCTTTCTAGCTGACAACAAAAGTACGTATCAAGTTAGTACTAAAACTGAGTTTTGAAGTTTAAAAGCACAAACAGTAGCCTCACACAATGTTTGTAAGTAAAGTGCCACATAGGGCCATAGATGAAACAATGAAGTACAGTGTAAAATAACATAATTTGTTCACTAATACTCATTTAAGAATTTTGACGGAGAGGATCCAGGGGGTTCACCGCCGTCGCCTACTCCATCGGATTTGATTTGCGATTTATTTCATGCAGGTTATGACGAAGACGAGGTGGCCACAACCATAGACAAGTTCTTGCCGGTGGAGGATCCGGCGCGGATCGGGCTACATCCGGACGAGAGGAAGGAGATGGTGCGACGTGTCGTTCACCGGAGAACGGCGGCGACAGCGGTCAGGCCTTGGAAGGGCCCTGTACCTAAGGTACGACTTCCAAACCTCATGCTATTCGACTTGATTCATCCGGATTCATGGACGGTGGTTAAGAAGAGGAGGCCGGTTTGCCGGTTGAGGGCCGGATTGTTGCCGGCGGTGGCGGCTGCTGTGCCGTCGAGGACGTCGGTCGGGATCCGAGCGGCTTGTCGCGATCGTTTGAACCAGATGCTGGGCCGAGTTGGGCCGGCTTCTTCGGTTTCTCACGCGTGACTAGATGGGCCAAAGATAGCTGGGTATGAGGCCCAGGCTATACCGGGCACCACATGTATCGACGCGGTCGCTGCATGCACGAAAGAGATTGAGACTTGTCGTGCGAGCGTGATCGTTTTTCGTCCTAGGGTTCGCCGGAACGGGACGCCTGTGTTCCCTCCTTGCGGCCCTGGTCGTGCTCGTCGGATCCCTCCCCTTGGTGCAATGGCGGGCCGAGGGACGGGAGGGCCGCCGGCGTCGAAGCCCCAGGCGGCTACAACCAAAGACAGGGCCGGGGCAGTTGTCCCGCCGCCTGGGGGTGTTGGACGGGGGGCCGCCGGCACTGGGCCTGGCGTGGCCGGTGGTGGCTTGGCTGTAGCCTGCGCCGGGCGTGGCGCTGCCGCTCCTACTTTGGCTATGGGGCGTGCAGGCAGCAACCTCGGGCCGCAGCCGCCTGTGCCTGCGGCGACCAGGCCGCCTGTGCTTCCGGCGGGAAGAGGTGGCCCGGTGGGGGCTTGATTGTAGCCGGCGTCAGGCGAGGCGCTGCCACTGGACACCGACCGTCGGAGCCAACGCCTCCAGTAGCTGCTGCTATGGGTCGGGGCGGTGGGTCTGGCCCTAGTCCAGTGGTGCCGGTTCCTGTTGGCGGTCCGCCTCGGGCCGCTCCTCCGTCGCACTATGTCGCGAGGCCGGCTCAGAACCGTTCGGGACCATCGCAGACGAGGCATAATTCAATAGCTAGAGATTCCTTTGAGCCGCCCCAAGGTCAGTGGGGGGATGATGGTGTTGATGCGTATGGAGACGGAAAGCACCGTGGTTCCTCGTCTACGGGTGGCAGTCGAGGCTATGCCTGGCAGGGTGACGGGTCGGCTGAGAGACCATTTCTCGGGCCTCCTGGTGGCTTTGTCGAGGGGGCCTCCGGTCCGGATCACCGCCAGAGAGGTGGCTACCGTGGACATCGGGGTGGTCGGGTTGGTGGCCGTGGGAGGTATCATCGACAGCCTCCGCCCTCGGCTGCTGTTGACCATGCGGCGACAGCCGTTGAGGCAGATAACACTCAGTCTACTGATCTTACTAGCCAGGCGATGGATGTGGTGAGGGACCTGGCCAATGTTGAGGTTCCTGTGCCTGGGACTGTTGCTGAGGTGTCTGACAGGTCTGACTCAGAGAGGGTGTCCAAGTGGGCGCGCAATAAGGAAAGGATGCTTTGTCACCGTTGTGGTGAGAAGGGCCATTTCATTGCGGAGTGCGTGGCAGAGCTGTGTGACTCGTGTGGCAAGCCAGCACATACTTCGGGAGACTACCCGTTATTGCGTGACCAGGCTCCGGCTCTGACAATGTATGGGCTATACTGTGCAGAGCTTTTGTTCTTTGAATCCCAGGCCGCGAGGGAGATTCCCGAGGAGACACAGAGCTTGACCACCGGGGTTGTGAAAGCAACCCAGGGAGAGGTGACTGAGGCTCAGATTGTCCAGAGGCTTCAGGAGCTGGCACCGGGTGACTTCCAGTGGGAGCTGGTTAGTCTCGAAGCTAATGTCTTTAAGGTGGATTTCCCCTCTATGGATGATTTGCAGAAACTGCTGAGCTTTGGCTTGTGTAGAGTACCTGGTACTGCGTGTATTTTGGAGTTTCACGAGTGGACGAAGGTGGAGCCTAAAGGAAAGCCGCTTACGCAGGTCTGGTTGAGGTTTTCGGGGGCTCCATCTAAGCCTTTGCAGGATGTTCGAGTTGTGGCCAGTATGGGTATCATGGTTGGGAAGACGGAGAAAGTGGATATGGCTTTCACCCGTGATCATGGAGTGGCCCGGATTTTGGTGAGTGTTCTGAATATTGAGTTCGTGCCCGATGTGGTCCACTGGACATATAGGGGAGAGGTATTCCCGCTCGACATAGAGTTCGAGGACACTGATCTGTTTGCTGAGGAGGTTAATGGGAATGATGTTGATATGCACGAGGATGACGGCGATGCAGGAGTCAAGGGGGCACCGACCGATTCCACACGGGAGGGGTCTACCTGTTCTCGCCCAGATGCTCAGTTGCCCGGGGATGGGACCCGGGTTGAGCCGGCACCCTCACCTTCGGTGCCTATGCCTTCGTTGCGTTTTGGGTCCTTTGAGCTAGCCTCAGCGCCTCCCAAACTTTGGAGTGATCGGGTGGAGACTGACGATGTGTTTGAACACACGCTCCCTTTGTTGGAGTTTGAGGGTGCTGGAGTTGGGGAAGTGGAGCCGGAGGTCGCTTCTATTTCCCTTGCTTCACCTGTTGTCGAGGCTCTGGTGATGTCGTCTGCGTTCGAGGTGGGGCTTGGGGGAGGGGGGTCGGGGCAGGTGGCCTTGACTTCTCCACTCCCTATCCCGACGCCGGTGACGCTGGTCACGTCGGGGTCGGCCAGCGCTGGGAGAGGGAGCCCGAGGCAGGCGGTCTCGGCTCTTCCTCTTCCGGTCGTGGCGGTGGCACCCGCGCCTCCAGTGGCGCTGGGGGAGGGGGGTTGGGGCAGGTGACCCTAGATCCCCCTTCCTCGTCTGCGGTCAGGAGGACCGCGCCTCCTACGACGTCGGCACTTCACTCTGAGCCGGTGGGTGGGGCGGGAGGAGGGATCGGGCAGGCGGCCCCAGTTATCCACTCTCCTGTCTTACCCGTGGGGCATTTGTCTGAGGGGCATGGGAGCGCGCAGCCGCCTCCTCCGGTAGCCATGGTTGACCCGTTGCGGGACTCACCGCGAGGCTTTACTAGGGAGGAGGTTGTTGCCTTTGGAGGGATCCCGGACCCGGTCTCGACGGGGAGACGGATGAGTGCTCACATTTAGGAGCTTCTGGAGGTTGATGATATGCAGCAGCGGTGTGCTATGAGGGCGGCCAAGCTTCACGATGCTGCGATCTCTTCTGGTATGTCCGTCAACATATCTAATTCTATATTGCATTTTTCTAATGAGGAGATTATCAATAATGCAAATCAATTAGGAGTTACACTAGGTGTTACTGATAGTGAGATATCCAATTCGGTGAATGATATGTTAGATTTGGAGGCGGAGCTGCCTTAGAGACTATTCGTAATCTTGCAGCGGTTAAACCCATGAATGATGATGAGATTGATGTGTTAGGGGTTAGAGTGCTCGATAATTTGTGTGCGGATCTAGCACCTCCTAATCATGAGTCTGAGGATGATGATGTGCCCCTAGATATTGCCGTTGTTAGTTCCGTTGAGCCCGGTTATGAGGACCGGGCGACAGAGCCTAGTAAACCAAAGCGTAAGTGGAAACGGAAGATTTATCCCGATTCTACAGTTCGTAGGAGTGCTAGGATTCGGATTACTAAAAAAATTCATGACGAAATATGAAAGGAATCTTTTGGAATAGCAGAGGTCTGAAAGACTTGGCTAAAAGAAGGTTTCTTGTTGAGGCTTCCTTGGAACATTGGTTAGATTTTAATGCTCTATCGGAAACCGGTAGAGATAATTTTGCGCCTCAGTTTCTATCCTCTCTTGCGGGTGGTGTTGATTTCGATTGGCATTGCCTCCCTCCACGAGGACGATCGGGTGGTATCTTGCTGGGTGTGAGATGCGATTCGCTTGAAGCCCGAAGTGTAGTGATGGGCGACTTCGCGGTAAAGTTTCGAGTTAGGTATAAAGTTGATGGTTTCAACTGGGCTTTGGTGGCGGTTTATGGTGCCGCACAGCCCGAGCTTAAACCGGAGTTTCTGGCGGACCTTGTTCGAATCTGTGGGTTCGAGCAGCTTCCAATTTTGGTCGGGGGTGATTTCAATATCATTAGGAGGAGAGAGGAGAAAAATAATGAAAACTTTGATGGCAGGTGGTCGTTTATGTTCAATACCATTATTGAAAGCTTGGATCTGAGGGAGATAGAGCTTTCTGGTAGAAATTTTACCTGGGCTAATGCTTTGCCAAACCCGACATACGAAAAGCTTGATCGAGTTCTCGCGAGCGTGGAGTGGGAACAGAAATTCCCTCTTGTCACGGTGCAAGCTCTCTCGCGGGGAATATCTGATCACACACCCTTGTTCGTGGACTCAGGGGAGCCGAACCACATGGGAAACAAAAACACCTTCTCATTCGAGATGGCCTAGTTTGAACATGAGGGGTTCTTAGACCTGATTGCCAGGGAATGGGCTAAGGGTGTAGGAGGTAGGACGGTGGTCGAGCGTTGGCAGAATAAGATTAGGCATTTGAGAAGTTTCTTACGGGGTTGGGCTAAGCACCTCCGTGGGGTGTATAAGATTGAGAAGGATAGGCTCCTTTCTCTTATACAGGCCTTGGACATAAAAGACGAATCCGTGATTTTGCTGCCAGCTGAGCTCTAGGTTAAAACTGAGGTGGAGAAGAGGTTGAAAGAATTTCTCCATGAAGAAGAGTTGAAGTGGGCTTTGCGAGCTAAGGTCCGCAAAGTGGTCCAAGGGGACGCGAATACTCAATTCTTTCACTTGATTGCCAATGGTAAGCACAGAAAGAAGCGAATCTTTCAACTTGAACAAGATGAGGGCACTATTTTAGGACAGGATAATCTAAAAACATATATTACCGAGTATTATAGGCAGTTATTTGGACCTCCGGAGGATAATTGTGTCTCCCTCGATGAGTCCAGGACTGGGGATGTGCCTCAATTGTCTGTTGCTGATAATGATATCCTGGTTGCCCCGTTCCCAGAGAAGGAGGTGTTTGATGCTATTGCACAAATGAAAAACAATAAGGCTCCCGGACCGGATGGGTTCCCGGTCGAGTTCTATAAAAAGTGCTGGCACATTATTAAGGGGGATTTTTTACCTATGTTTCATGATATGTTCTCTGGACAGCTTCAATTATTTCACTTGAATTTTGGAACTATCACATTGCTCCCTAAGAAAACGGATGCTGTGAGAATTGAACAGTTCAGGCCGATCTGCCTCCTCAATGTTAGTTTCAAAATCTTCACCAAGGTCGGGACTAATAGGCTCACACAGATTGCGCATTCTGTGGTGCAACAATCCCAAACTGCTTTCATGCCGGACAGAAACATCCTTGAAGGGGTGGTTGTCCTTCATGAAACGCTCCATGAAATCCACTCCAAAAAATTAGATGGAGTAATTTTTAAGGTGGATTTCGAGAAAGCGTACGATAAGGTCAAATGGCCATTCCTCCAACAGGCATTGCGTATGAAAGGTTTTGATGAAGCCTGGCGCCGACAGGTCGAATCATTTACGCTAAAAGGGAGTGTGGGAATTAAAGTGAATGACGATATAGGTCATTATTTCCAGACACATAAAGGCCTAAGACAAGGCGATCCGATGTCCCCTATCCTGTTTAACATTATGGTGGATATGTTAGCAATTTTGGTAGGAAGGGCTAAGGAGAATGGTCAAGTGGGTGGCTTGGTACCTCATCTTGTTGATGGAGGTGTATCCATCCTTCAGTACGCTGATGATACAATCATCTTTATGGAGCATGACTTGGCCAAGGCGAGAAATATGAAGCTGGCGTTATGCCTATTTGAACAATTGACCGGGTTAAAGATTAACTTTCATAAGAGCGAGTTGTTCTGCTTTGGTAGAGCCAAAGACGAACATGAGTCTTATAGGCAATTGTTTGGGTGCGAGTTGGGGATTTTACCCTTTTCCTACCTAGGTATTCTGATACACCATCGTAGGCTGACAAACAGAGAATGGAAGTGCATCGAGGACCGATTTGAGAAGAAACTGAGTTGCTGGAAGGGTAAGCTCATGTCATACGGAGGCCGATTAATCTTGATAAATTCGGTGCTCACGAGTATGCCTATGTTCCTCTTATCGTTCTTTGAGGTCCCGGTTGGTGTTAGGAAAAGACTGGACTTCTATCGATCACGTTTCTTTTGGCAGGGTGATGAACTTAAAAGAAAATACCGGCTTGCTAAATGGGATATCATCTGTCGACCGAAAGACCAAGGGGGTCTTGGTATTGAGAATCTTGCAGTTAAGAACAGATGCCTTCTTAGTAAGTGGCTGTGGAAGCTCTCATCCGGGACTAAGGCCATGTGGGCGCAGATCCTTCGCAGCAAGTACCTCCAGACTAAAACATTGTCCCAGGTCACAGTCAGGCCGACTGACTCGCCTTTCTGGAAAGGACTAATGAAAGTCAAACAATCAATGTTCAACAGGACGAGGTTTGTTATTGGAAACGGTGCTAGTACATGTTTCTGGGAGGATACTTGGCTTGGCGACTCACCCTTGGCCATTCAATATCCGTCTTTATATCAGATTGCTCAACGACGTGAGGTGTTCGTTGCAATGGTATTTCAATCTATCCCCCTTAATATTCAGTTTAGACGATCGCTAGCGGCAATCGTTGGGAAGAATGGCTCCATTTAGTTAGGAGACTCGTGGAGGTTCAATTTTCTGACCAACCCGATGAATTACACTGGAAATTGACTAGGTCTGGAGTATTTACAGTTAAATCAATGTATATTTATGTTATTAATTCGAACTCCATTCCAACTTCCAAGAATGTCTGGGATGTCAAAGTTCCTTTGAAAATAAAAGTGTTTATGTGGTTTGTCCATAAACAAGTTATTTTAACAAAAGACAACTTGATAAGGTGTAATTGGACAGGACCTACTAGGTGTAGTTTCTGTGATCGGGATGAGACGATTAAGCACCTCTTTCTTGATTGCCCGTTGGCCAAAGTCCTTTGGCGGACGGTCCACATTGCTTTTAATATTACTCCACCGAATTCTGTCAACGCATTATTTGGGACATGGCTTAATGGGATTGAGCCTGGCTTAGCAAGACATATTTGGGTTGGAGTTTGCGCTTTGTTGTGGACTATCTGGAATTGCAGAAATGATTTGGTTTTTAACAGAACATCGCGTATTCAATTTTTGCAGGTTATTTTCTGAGCCACGACAGTGATCCATTCGTGATCGCTACTCACTCCGATGGAGGCAAGGGAGCATTTGGTTACTGGATCTATCCGTTGGGAGATGGTAGCTCGGGATATCTTCAACCGGTTTGGATGGAGGTCATGTAATAGGATAGGCAATTAGTTTACCTATCTATTTTTAGCCAGCCGGTTGTGGCGTCTTCTCTTGGCTAGTTTGTGTCTCTAGCCTTTTAGGCTCTGTGTGAGCTGTCTTTTCTTTTTTTAAGTTGGAGACTTTGGAACCTTGTTGGCACATTTTGTTTTTTGGTTAATAAGATGGCCGTATGCATCACTCTGATGCAGAGACCGGTGAGCCCCCCCTTTTTGAAAAAAAAATGAACAGATGAACTACAAAAGATAGCATCACTTGGTGTAATAACAGGAAATGAAAAGGCAGTTCTGAATTGAAATTAGATTGAGTGCACATACTTCAGCTTCAGGAGTGCATCAATGTGATTGTACCACCTTGCAACATTGGTGCATGTAATAAGATGAATAGAGAGGGGTTGGTGGAATCGATGATTATTGATGAGCCTCGTGGGCGTATATAGAGAGTATATGACCTTCTTCAAATACAAAATAAGGTAAAATAAATTATATGTTATCCTATATTTTCTAAACAATCACGATACTCAACAGTGCAAGCTGATAAAGGAGCTACCGAGAATTCAGAATACACAGAAGAAGTTTGACGGGGCGGCGGTTAGGCTTGGCGTCATTGTTTTACTTATTTATTTTTGGTCTCGTGCTAGCGGATACCCAAATATAGCATCAATTTTTTTGTCTGGTTTTCTTCGTTGCCATGCAGGTTTTTGACTGCTGTCAGCCGTTTACTAGTCCAAGAACTAAAAATAAATACTGTTTTCTCTTTTGGCGGCGTTTTTTTATCTACTGTTGGAGTTGGAGTTACTCTTAAGCATATGAAAAGCAGGAAGTTAGGGCCTGTTCGGCTCTCCTCCACTCCACACTCTCACTCCGCGAGTTGGTGGAGCGCTAGTTAAAAGTCCAGGAGCGGGGGAGTAGATGCTCTACAGATTCTCAGATTTGGTGGAGCTAGTGGATCACCGAACACTCCCTTAGTTTGCCTGAACAATAGAAAGAAAACATAGTCCCGATCACTATAGGCACCGGATGGCATGCTGTTGCCCCCCGTTCGGCCTTGGACGTCATGGAGCGTTGCCTGAACACTTGGATTTTGGCAGAAACTCCACACCCGCGAGACACGCATATATCATAAGCCATTCGTCCAGGTGACCCCTTCCAGCCGCCGTGGAGCGAAGCTCTACCGCGTTGCGTAAATGGCGGGGAAGAGGAAGGCATCATCTTCGTCGGGGGTGCGAAGCGCATGACCCAACCAGCCAGCATCATGGAAGAAGGCTCCGCGGAGCGACCGGCGGACATCCATCCGCGTACATATTAACAGGCCCATTGGCTTCGCTTCTGGCCCCTTGGACACACTGCACGCATGCACCGTGCCCAGAAAAAAACACACAAGAAGGGAGCGACCCCACCCGCCCCCCTCGGTTCTCGTCGACCGTGTCGCTCCACCCAATGAAGCCAAAGCCGAAGCGGCACGTCATTGTTGTCGCAGAGGGGGACGGGAGCCGTGGACGCAACTCCGACCCGGAACAGGAGTCCATGCTCCGGCGGATGGCGTCGATCCGCGCGGCACCCCCTAGGCCGGTGGGGGACACCAAGGTCAGGAAACCCTACACCACCACCAAGTCCAGGGAGAGCTGGACCGAGCCCGAGCATGACAAGTTCCTTGAGGCACTGCAGCTGTGAGTTACCTTAATTCCCTGTGCGCGTAGGTCTGCTCTAGCCTTCCTTGAGTAGCCAAAAAATAGTGTTTTTTATTATTATAAAGCAGAACCCTAACATCAAAGATGTGAAAACCGAGGCTTAAGGTTGATGGCTATGTGAAACTAAGGTGGTGGCAACCAAGGTTCCAATGGGAATGTGCGCCCACGGTGAGAAGAGGCGGGACACAACAACTCGTGTCCTTATTCGCCAGATCATGAAAAGGTAGGTTTTCATTTAGGCAGCCGGGTCCGTCGCCACACGACCGAGTTCACAACAGCTGCACCTGTTGTCCTTCAAGATTTGAGCGCGACCTCTACCACCGATCTAACCCGAAGAGCCGGGCCGCCTCGCCCCCAACACCTCCATTGCTCCCGAGCCTCAAGCGACGCATGGAGGGGACGCGATAGGATAAAGGCAAAACCGGAGCATAAAGGCCAGTAGATGGGATGGGTGGGTGGGTGGGTGGCGCCTCCCAAGGGCGAAGAGGAGCCGTGGGGTCGGCGGTGGAAGAGACGTAGGCCCTGTTTGTCTGGGCCTCAATTTCGACATAACTGTCCATGTGTTCGCAGTTGTAAGGGCATATTTATCCCTAAGGTGTTTTGGTGATTGATGACAATGCGTTTGCGGACTAATCGTGTGCCTTGAGTTCCCAGACGTTTCATCGCTAGGCACAAGACGGTTTGGTGCCCCTCGAAAACTGTTGAAGACGGCGTTTTTTCTACGTTTCTTTTTGGTGGATTTGAGTCGTAGGAAAGCCGTACTATTAAGAGGGGGTCCGCGTGGGAAAGGTTTGGGTGGAATCATCACGTACACGTTTCTTTCTAGTCCCCTCCTTTCCCCTGCACCTTGGAGCTTCCTCCGTTGTTATCTCTTCACTCTGTTCTGGCTGCTGTGGTGGCTTGCGGTAGTACTGCTCCCAGGTGAGCGGTAGTACCGTAGGCACCAGCGGTAGTACCGTGCAGTTGCTGGAATTTAGTCTATTTTGGACAGCCCAATAACTATTTCAGAAATTCCTAATAAATCCTAGAGGCCCACTTAGCCCATTTGTGCAAGGCAAGGGATACTACTAAAGTTTAGTCCCAAATTGCTAGTTTAGTGGGAGTTGGACCTCCTTATAAGGGAGGTTCTTTCCCCACTTGTACGAGCATGAGAATAAGAGGGATATCCATGCGCGCTCCTCCTCCGCCGCCCGCCTCGCCACGCCGCGGGTTGCGGGAATGAGCCGAGCCGATATCTAAATTTTTGCCACGCACTATGGGTATACGAAAGGTCACACGGAAGCTGAAAAGATTTTTGCGAAAGTGGAGTTTGAATGCGAATGGTGCAGCCCTTCGGCTGCTGGCTGTTCGTTTCGCCTCCCGTCGCTGCCCTCTCGCCTCCTTCTCTTGCGCCTATAAAAGGGAGGTCGCTCCTCCCAGAGAGACGCACCAGAACCTCTTCCTCCTCTCGCCACAAGTTCCTGAGCACTGCGCTGCTGCTACGATCTTCCCCATCCCGGCTTGCGGCGTGCACCGCGGATCGGGACAGTAGGCCTCCGAAACCGCACCTTTTGAGTCATGTACGGGAGAAGGGTGATAAGGTTTTTGGGGAGCGCTCAGCGCGACTACTGACTGCTTCATCACGGACGATCCGGTCGCCGACGACTACTTCCCCGACGACGACTTCTTCCTCGACGTCCACGACCTCCTCGACGACATGGCAGGCGAGGACACCGACCCCAAGTCCAGCACTTCTACTGCTGCTGTCCCGTACGTGTTCTTGCTCTTTCTGTTAGATGTCATGACACAGTTCTTTGCTCCACTTTTTGTCCTACATGTGTTAGGTTCTACTTCATATATGCAACTTCATCTAGTGTCTGTTCTAGATGTGTTTAGTTCAAGTTCATATATGCAGATGATGTTTACCTTCTCTATGACAAATCGCATGGCTTGTTTTATCGCTACTATATTGGTCATGCTTTATCTAGTATTTCTGTTAACAAAATCATTCGATAAATTGCTCATATTTCCAACAATCCAAAAACCTTATTATAGGCAATTTATACCAAGTGGTTTTGATGCTTCCATGAGACCTCCTATGTTTGAGGGTATCCACTATAAGAGGTGGCGTGTGAGAGTAGTCTTATGGTTTCAAACCATGAGTTGCTATGACGCCACTCTTGGCAAACCTGAAGGGGATCTTGATGCTCAACAGGCACAAGCCTTTCAGAAAATGGATACTCTGTTTAAGGCTGCTCTCCTGAGTGTTCTTGGTGAGAACATAGTTGATGCTTATGCGTCAATTGATAATGGAAAAGATATGTGGGATGCACTCGAGGCCAAGTTTGGGGTCTCGGATGCTGGCACTGAGCTGTACATCATGGAGCAATTCTATGATTACAGGATGACTGAAGAGCACTCCGTGGTTGAGCAAGCTCATGAGATACAGTCATTTGCTAGAGAACTTGAGCACTTCGGTTGTATGCTACCGGACAAGTTTGTTGCTGGAGGTATCATCACTAAGCTTCCTCCTTCATGGAGGAACTTTGCTACCTTGCTGAAGCATAAGAGGCAGGAGTTTTCCGTCCCGGATCTCATTGGCACTCTTGATGTGGAAAAAAAGGCGAGAGCAATGGACACACGTGCTCGAGGTATTGGGGGAGGATCTAGTGCCAATGTGGTACAGAAGCAGAACTTCCAGCCCCACAAGTTCAAGAACAAGGGCAAGTTTGATGGTAAAGCAAAGTTTGATGGGAAGAACAAGGTTGTCCAGCACAAGAACTTCAAGAAGAAGAATGACAAGAAGAAAGGTGTCTGTCATGTGTGTGGGGATCCTGATCATTGGGCTCCTAGTTGCCCTAATCGCTATGACAAGCGTCATCCTGGGAAAGGCGGCAAGACCGCTAATGTTGTCATTGGAGACATTGATATGAAGGATGCTGGGTATGGTATATTTCCCACTATTCTTTCAGTGTGCCATTCTCCTGATTGGTTGATTGACACGGGTGCTAATGTGCATGTATGCGGTGATATTTCCATGTTTTCGTCTTATCAGACCGCAGGGACTTCAACCGTGCTGATGGGCAACGGTTCAAGTGCTTCTGTTCGTGGTGTTGGCACGGTCGATCTGAAGTTTACTTCGGGGAAGATCGTGCGGCTGAAGAACGTGCATTATGTCCCCTCCGTCAATAAAAATCTTGTTAGCGGATCCCTTCTGTGTAGAGATGGCTACAAGCTTGTCTTTGAGTCGAATAAATTTGTAATATCCAAGTATGGAACCTTTGTTGGTAAAGGCTATGAGTCAGGAGGCCTGTTTCGTTTATCCTTATCAGACGCTTGCAATAAAGTTGTTAATCATGTTTGCAACAATAGTGAATCAAATGTGTGGCATTCACGTCTTTGTCATGTTAACTTTGGTTGCATGTCGCGACTAGCAAAGTTGAACTTAATCCCTAGCTTCACCACTGTCAAGGGATCTAAGTGTCAAGTGTGTGTGCAAGCTAAGCAACCTCGTAAGTCTCACACGACTGCGGAAACGAGGAATCTTGCACCACTAGAACTCATACATTCAGATCTTTGTGAAATGAATGGCGTTTTGACAAAAGGTGGAAAGAAATATTTCATGACGTTAATTGACGACTCCAGTAGATACTGCCGTGTGTATCTTCTGAAATCTAAGGATGAGGCTTTGAACTTTTTCAAGATCTATAAAGCTGAAGTGGAAAACCAACTTGATCGAAAAATCAAGAGGCTTAGGTCCGACCGTGGTGGAGAGTATTTTTCCGATGAATTTGATGCTTTTTGTGCGGAACATGGTATAATTCATGAGAGGACGCCTCCCTACTCACCTCAGTCAAATGGGGTGGCCGAAAGAAAGAACCATACTCTAACAGATTTGGTTAATGCCATGTTAGACACATCGGGTCTCTCCAAGGCATGGTGGGGGGAGGCGATATTGACGGCATGTCATGTCCTAAACCGAGTTCCCACAAAGAACAAAGAGATAACTCCATTTGAGGAATGGGAGAAGAAAAGGTTAAAACCCTCTTATCTACGAACATGGGGTTGTTTGGCGAAAGTCAATGTTTCAATTCCAAAGAAGCGAAATCTTGGACCAAAGACTGTGGATTGTGTTTTCCTGGGATAAGCTTTTCATAGCATTGGCTATAGATTCTTGGTTGTAAAATCTGAGGTACCTGACATGCATGTCGGTACGATCATGGAGTCGAGTGATGCGACTTTCTTTGAAGATATCTTTCCCATGAAGGATATGGCTACCTCATCTAATCAGGAGATGCCTAGTTCATCGAATCAGGAACCAGTTACAATTACCGAACCTACAATTTTGATGGAACACTTTGAAAGTCCCGTGGAGGAGAACAATGAAGTTCCTATTAGGAGCAAGAGACAGAGAATTGCAAATTCCTTTGGTGATGATTTTCTTGTGTACCTCATAGATGACACTCCCAGTTCTATTTCAGAGGCCTATGCATCTGAAGATGCTGACTACTGGAAGGAAGCGATTCGTAACGAGATGGATTCCATCTTGGCGAATGAAACTTGGGAGATAATTGATCGTCCTTATGGGTGCAAACCTATAGGATGCAAATGGGTATTCAAGAAGAAGCTTAGGCCTGATGGTACTATTGAAAAGTACAAGGCTCGGCTCGTGGCTAAGGGTTATACCCAAAAGGAAGGTGAAGACTTCTTTGATACTTACTCGCCTGTGGCTCGACTGACCACTATTCGAGTTCTACTTTCACTAGCTGCCTCGCATGGTCTTCTCGTTCATCAAATGGATGTTAAGACTGCTATCCTAAATGGAGAGTTGGACGAGGAAATTTATATGGAACAACCAGATGGGTCTGTACTAGATGGTCAGGAAGGAAAAGTATGCAAGTTGCTGAAGTCTTTGTATGGACTCAAGCAAGCACCCAAACAGTGGCATGAGAAGTTTGAAAGAACTTTAACAGCTGCAGGCTTTATTGTAAACGAAGCTGACAAATGTGTGTACTATCGCCATGGTGGGGGCGAGGGAATTATCCTTTGCTTGTATGTTGATGACATACTGATTTTCGGAACAAATCTGAATGTTATTAAGGAGGTCAAGGATTTCCTATCTCGCTGTTTTGAGATGAAAGATTTAGGAGTGGCTGATGTCATTCTGAACATTAAGTTGTTGAGAGACGATGATGGTGGGATTACATTGCTTCAATCTCACTATGTGGAAAAGATCTTGAGTCGCTTTGGCTATAGTGACTGCAAGCCCTCTCCAACACCTTATGATGCAAGTGTGTTACTTCGAAAGAATCGAAGAATTGCTAGAGACCAATTGAAGTATTCACAGATTATTGGCTCGCTTATGTACTTAGCCAGTGCTACAAGACCTGACATCTCTTTTGCTGTTAGCAAACTGAGTCAGTTTGTCTCAAAACCAGGAGATGTGCATTGGAAAGCTCTAGAAAGTGTTTTGCGTTATTTGAAAGGCACTGCGAATTATGGAATTCACTACACCGGGCACCCAAAGGTGCTTGAAGGGTATAGTGACTCAAACTGGATCTCAGATGCTGATGAGATAAAGGCCACGAGAGGTTATGTATTCACTCATGGAGGTGGCGCTGTTTCTTGGAAGTCTTGCAAGCAGACCATCTTAACGAGGTCAACAATGGAAGCAGAACTCACAGCACTAGATACAGCTACGGTCGAAGCAGATTGGCTTCGTTGGCTCTTGAATGACTTGCCGATTGTTGAGAAACATGTACCGGGTATCCTTATGAACTGCGACAATCAAACTGTGATCATGAAAGTGAGCAGCTCAAAGGATAACATGAAGTCATCAAGACATGTTCAGAGAAGGTTAAAGTCTGTCAGGAAAATGAAAAACTCCAGAATTATTGCATTGGATTATATCCAAACATCTAAAAATCTGGCAGATCCTTTTACTAAGGGTCTATCACGTAATGTGATAGATAATGCATCGAGGGAGATGGGTATGAGACCCACAATATGAGTTGTTCACAGTGGTAACCTATTCTTTGTGATCGGAGATCCCGTGAATTAGATGTGGAAGACAAGTTGTTGGTCAACTGAGAGCAGAGTATCCTTACTATTCACAATACCACTCCATGAAGATGCAATACTCTCCTAATCTGCATGGCAGGTTGATGTATATCTTAATGTGTTCTAAGTGGCTTATTTAAGCAGAGATGTTATCTCGCAGAACATCTTTTGAACAACACACCTATATGAGTCTGATTGTCAAACATCGCAATCTATGAGAGTAGGGTTCTCTCTAGTAAACTCATGAAAGGGCACTGAGTATGACGCATAAGCTCCACCCGCGGGGAAGACCCACGGTAGCCACGTATCTGTCAAGGCTTTATGTGAATCTAGATTCGCAGAAAACTTGCAGTTCAAGGCCCAGTCCACTGTTCAAGTTGCTTACTAGTGTAGCATAGAGTTCTAGGTGGAAGTTCAACTTAACAGTCTCCACTGCAGTACCGGTATATAAAATAGTGTTTTGGAACCAAAGGCAAATTTCCGTGTGCCTTTGGGATCTGGTGGGGGATTTCTGGAATTTAGTCTATTTTAGGCAGCCCAATAACTATTTCAGAAATTCCTAATAAATCCTAGAGGCCCACTTAGCCCATTTGTGCAAGGCAAGGGATACTACTAAAGTTTAGTCCCACATTGCTAGTTTAGTGGGAGTTGGACCTCCTTATAAGGGAGGTTCTTTCCCCTCTTGTACGAGCATGAGAAAACAAGAGGGATATCCACGCGCGCTCCTCCTCCGCCGCCCGCCTCGCCACGCCACGCCTCGTCACGACGCGCCGTGGGTTGCGGGAATGAGCCGAGCCGATATCTAAATTTTTGCCACGCACTACGGGTATACGAAAGGTCACACGGAAGCTGAAAAGATTTTTGCGAAAGTGGAGTTCGAATGCGAACGGTGCAGCCCTTCGGCTGCTGGCTATTCGTTTCGCCTCCCGTCGCTGCCCTCTCGCCTCCTTCTCTTGCGCCTATAAAAGGGAGGTCGCTCCTCCCAGAGAGACGCACCAGAACCTCTTCCTCCTCTCGCCACAAGTTCCTGAGCACTGCGCTGCTGCTACGATCTTCCCCATCCCGGCTTGCGGCGTGCACCATGGATCGGGACAGTAGGCCTCCGAAACCGCACCTTTTGAATCTTGTATGGGAGAAGGGTGATAAGGTTTTTGGGGAGCGCTCAGCGCGACTACTGACTGCTTCATCACGGACGATCCATTCGCCGACGACTACTTCCCCGACGACGACTTCTTCCCCGACGTCCACGACCTCCTCGATGACATGGCAGGCGAGGACACCGACCCCAAGTCCAGCACTTCTACTACTGTTGTCCCGTATGTGTTCTTGCTCTTTCTGTTAGATGTCATGACACAGTTCTTTGCTCCACTTTCTGTCCTACATGTGTTAGGTTCTACTTCATATATGCAACTTCATCTAGTGTCTGTTCTAGATGTGTTTAGTTCAAGTTCATATATGCAGATGTTGTTTACCTTCTCTATGACAAATCGCATGGCTTGTTTTATCGCTACTATATTGGTCATGATTTATCTAGTATTTCTGTTAACAAAATCATTCGGTAAATTGCTCATATTTCCAACAGCAGTGGCGCGGTAGTACCGCAGGTGCCCACGGTAGTACCGCTCCTCTGGAGCCGCACTACCATGGCCCCCAGGCCAAGTACCGCTCCCTCGCGGTAGTAGGGGCGGATGTAATTTTTTACATCCGCACTACCACGGTAGTGTTGGGGAACGTAGGAATTTCAAAAATTTCCTACGCACACGCAAGATCATGGTGATGCATAGCAACGAGAGGGGAGAGTATGTCCACGTACCCTCGTAGACCGATAGCGGAAGCATTAGCACAACGCGGTTGATGTAGTCATACGTCTTCACGATCTGACCGATCAAGTACCGAACGCACGGCACCTCCGAGTTCAGCACACGTTCAGCTCGATGACATCCCTTGAACTCCGATCCAGCCGAGCTTTGAGGGAGAGTTCCGCCAGACAACAGCATGGTGACGATGATGATGTTCTACCGACGTAGGGCTTCGCCTAAGCACCGCTATGATATTATCGAGGTGGACTATGGTGGAGGGGGGCACCGCACACGGCTAAGAGATCAAGAGATCAATTGTTGTGTCTATGGGGTGCCCCCTGCCCCCGTATATAAAGGAGCAAGGGGGGTGCGGCCGGCCATAGGAGGAGGCGTGCCGGAGGAGTCCTACTCCCACCGGGAGTAGGACTTCCCTCCTTTTTCCTAGTTGGATTAGGACTTGGGGGGAAAGGAAAGGGGGCGCCGCCCCCCCTCCTTGTCCAATTCGGACTTGGGGGGAGGGGTGCGCGGCTGCCCCTTGGCCGCCTCTCCTCTTCCTCCATTTGGGCCCATAAGGCCCAATAGCCTCCGGGGGGTTCCGGTAACCCCTCCGGTACTCCGGTAAAATCACTATTTCACCCGGAACACTTCCGATATCCAAACATAGGCTTCCAATATATCAATCCTCATGTCTCGACCATTTTGAGACTCCTCGTCATGTCCGTGATCACATCCGGGACTCCGAACAACCTTCGGTACATCAAAACACATAAACTCATAATATAACTATCATCAAAACGTTAAGCGTGCGGACCCTACGAGTTCGAGAACTATGTAGACATGACCGAGACACGTCTCCGGTCAATAACCAATAGCGGAACCTGGATGTTCATATTGGTTCCTACATATTCTACGAAGATCTTTTATCGGTCAGACCGCATAACAACATGCGTTGTTCCCTTTGTCATCGGTATGTTACTTGCCCGAGATTCGATCGTCGGTATCTCAATACCTAGTTCAATCTCGTTACCGGCAAGTCTCTTTACTCGTTTAGTAATACATCATCCCGCAACTAACTCATTAGTTGCAATGCTTGCAAGGCTTAAGTGATGTGCATTACCGAGAGGGCCCAGAGATACATCTCCGACAATCAGAGTGACAAATCCTAATCTCGAAATACGCCAACCCAACAAGTACCTTCGGAGACACCTGTAGAGCACCTTTATAATCACCCAGTTACGTTGTGACGTTTGGTGGCACACAAAGTGTTCCTCGGGTAAACGGGAGTTGCATAATATCATAGTCATAGGAACATGTATAAGTCACGAAGAAAGCAATAGCAACAAACTAAACGATCAAGTGCTATGCTAACGGAATGGGTCAAGTCAATCACATCATTCTCTAATGATGTGAACCCGTTAATCAAATGACAACTCATGTCTATGGCTAGGAAACTTAACCATCTTTGATTCAACAAGCTAGTCAAGTAGGGGCATACTAGTGACACTCTGTTTGTCTATGTATTCACGCATGTATTACGTTTCCGGTTAATACAATTCTAGCATAAATAATAAACAGTTATCATGAAATAAGGAAATAAGGAAATAAATAATAACTTTATTATTGCCTCTAGGGCATATTTCCTTCAGTCTCCCACTTGCAATAGAGTCAATAATCTAGTTCACATCGCCATGTGATTTAACATCAATAGTTTACAGCACCATGTGATTAACACCCATAGTTCACATTGTCATGTGACCAACACCCAAAGGGTTTACTAGAGTAAATAATCTAGTTCACATCGCTATGTGATTAATACCCAAAGAGTACTAAGGTGTGATCATGTTTTGCTTGTGAGGGAAGTTTAGTCAACGGGTCTGCCACATTCAGATCCGTATGTATTTTGCAAATTTCTTTGTCAACAATGCTCTGCACGGAGCTACTCTAGCTAATTACTCCCACTTTCAATATGTATCCAGATTGAGACTTTGAGTCATCTGGATCAATGTCAAAACTTGCATCGACGTAACCCTTTACGACGAACCTTTTGTCACCTCCATAATCGAGAAACATATCTTTATTCCACTAAGGATAATTTTGACCAATGTCCAGTGATCTACTCCTAGATCACTATTGTACTCCCTTGCCAAACTCAGGGCAGGGTATACAATAGGTCTGGTACACAACATGGCATACTTTATAGAACCTATGGCTAAGGCATAGGGAATGACTTTCATTCTCTCTCTATCTTCTGCCGTGGTCGGGTTTTGAGTCTTACTCAACTTCACACCTTGTAACACAGGCAAGAACTCCTTCTTTGACTGTTCCATTTTGAACTACTTCAAAATCTTGTCAAGGTATGTACTCATTGAAAAACTTATCAAGCGTCTTGATCTATCTCTATAGATCTTGATGCTCAATATGTAAGTAGCTTCACCGAGGTCTTTCTTTGAAAAAAAACTCCTTTCGAACATTCCTTTATGCTTTGCAGAATAATTCTACATTATCTTCGATCAACAATATGTCATTCACATATACTTATCAGAAACGTTGTAGTGCTCCCACTCACTTTTCTTGTAAATATAGGCTTCACCGCAAGTCTGTATAAAACTATATGATTTGATCAACTTATCAAAGTGTATATTCCAACTCCAAGATGCTTGCACCAGTCCATAGATGGATCGCTGGAGCTTGCATATTTTTTTAGCACTTTTAGGATTGACAAAACCTTCTGGTTGCATCATATACAACTCTTCTTTAATAAATCAATTAAGGAATGCAGTTTTGTTTATCCATTTGCCAGATTTCATAAAATGCAGCAATTGCTAACATGATTCGGACAGACTTAAGCATAGATACGAGTGAGAAACTCTCATCGTAGTCAACACCTTGAACTTGTCGAAAACCTTTTTATGACAATTCTAGCTTTGTAGATAGTAACACTACTATCAGCGTCCGTCTTCCTCTTGAAGATCCATTTAATCTCAATGGCTCGCCGATCAATGGGCAAGTCAATCAAAGTCCATACTTTGTTCTCATACATGGATCTCATCTCAGATTTCATGGCCTCAAGCCATTTCGCGGAATCTGGGCTCATCATCGCTTCCTCATAGTTCGTAGGTTCGTCATGGTCAAGTAACATGACCTCCAGAACTGGATTACCGTACCACTTTGGTGCAGATCTCACTCTGGTTTACCTACGAGGTTCGGTAGTAACTTGATCTAAAGTTACATGATCATCATCATTAGCCTCCTCACTAATTGGTGTAGTAGTCACAGGAACAGATTTCTATGATGAATTACTTTCCAATAAGGGAGCACGTATAGTTACCTCATCAAGTTCTACTTTCCTCCCACTCGCTTCTTTCGAGAGAAACTCCTTCTCTAGAAAGGATCCATTCTCAGCAATGAATATCTTGCCTTCGGATCTATGATAGAAGGTGTACCCAACATTTTCTTTTGGGTATCCTATGAAGATGCACTTCTCCGATTTGTGTTTGAGCTTATCAGGTTGAAACTTTTTCACATAAGCATTGCAACCTCAAACTTTAAGAAACGACAGCTTAGGTTTCTTGCCAAACCATAGTTCATACGGTGTCGTCTCAACGGATTTAGATGGTGCCCTATTTAACGTGAATGTAGCTGTCTCTAATGCATAACCCCAAAACGATAGTGGTAAATTGGTAAGAGACGTCATAGATCGCACCATATCTAATAAAGTACGGTTACGACGTTCAGACACACCATTACACTATGGTGTTCCAGGTGGTGTGAGTAGTGAAACCATTTCACATTGTTTTAACTGAAGGCCAAACTCGTAACTCAAATATTTTACTTATGCAATCATATCGTAGAAACTTTTATTTTTGTTACGATGATTCTCCACTTCACTATGAAATTCTTTGAACTTTTCAAATGTTTCAGACTTGTGTTTCATCAAGCAGATATACTCATATCTGCTCAAATCATCTGTGAAGATCAGAAAATAATAATACCTGCCGCGAGCCTCAATATTCATTGGACCACATACATCAGTATGTATGATTTCCAACAAATTTTTTGCTCGCTCCATTGTTCCAGAGAACGGAGTCTTAGTCATCTTGCCCATGAGGCATGGTTCGCAAGCATCAACTGATTCATAATCAAGTGATTCCAAAAGCCCATCAACATGGATTTTCTTCATGCGCTTTACACCAATATGACCTAAACGGCATTGCCACAAATAAGTTGCACTATCATTATTAACTTTGCATCTTTTGGCTTCAATATTATGAAAATGTGTATCACCACAATCGAGATCCAACAAACCATTTTCATTGGGTGTATGACCATAGAAGGTTTTATTCATGTAAACAGAACAACAATTATTCTCTAACTTACATGAATAATCATATTTCAATAAACATGATCCAATCATATTCATGCTCAACGCAAACACTAAATAACATTTATTTTAGGTTTAACGCGAATCCCGAAAGTATAGAGAGTGTGCGATGATGATCATATCAATCTTGGAACCATTTCCAATACACATCGTCACTTCACCCTTAACTAGTCTCTGTTCATTCTGCAACTCCCATTTCAAGTTACTATTCTTAGCAACTGAACTAGTATCAAATACTGAGGGGTTGCTATAAACACTAGTAAAGTACACATCAATAACATGTATATCAAATATACCTATGTTCACTTTGCCATCCTTCTTATCCGCCAATTACTTGGGGTAGTTCCGCTTCCAGTGACCAGTCCCTTTGCAGTAGAAGCACTTAGTTTCAGGCTTAGGTCCAGACTTGGGTTTTTCACTTGAGCAGCAACTTGCTTGCCGTTCTTCTTGAAGTTCCCCTTTCTTCCCTTTGTCCCTTTACTTGAAACTAGTGGTTTTTGTTTACCATCAACACTTGATGCTTTTCTTGATTTCTACCTTCGTCGATTTCAGCATCACAAAGAGCTTGGGAATCGTTTCCGTTATCCCTTGCATATTATAGTTCATCACGAAGTTCTACTAACTTGGTGATGGTGACTAGAGAATTCTGTCAATCACTATTTTATCTGGAAGATTAACTCCCACTTGATTCAAGCGATTGTAGTATCCGGACAATCTGAGCACATGCTCGCTGCTTGAGCTATTCTCCTCCATCTTTTATCTATAGAACTTGTTGGAGACTTCATATCTCTCAACTCGGGTATTTTCTTGAAATATTATCTTCAACTCCTGGAACATCTCATATGTTCCATGACATTCAAATCGTCTTTGAAGTCCCGATTCTAAGCCGTTAAGCATGGTGCACTAAACTATCAAGTAGTCATCATATTGAGCTAGCCAAACATTCAGAACGTCTGCATCTGCTCCTGCAATAGGTCTGTCACCTAGCGGTGCATCAAGGACATAATCCTTCTATGCAGCAATGAGGATAATCCTCAGATCACGGATCCAATCCGCATCATTGCTACTAACATTTTTCAACTTAGTTTTCTCTAGGAACATATAAAAATTAAACGGGGAGCAACATCGCGAGCTATTGATCTACAACATAGATATGCTAATACTACTAGGACTAAGTTCATGATAAATTAAAGTTCAATTAATCATATTACTTAAGAACTCCCACTTAGATAGACATCCCTCTAATCATCTAAGTGATCACGTGATCCAAATCAACTAAACCATAACCGATCATCACGTGAAATGGAGTAGCTTTCAATGTTGAACATCATTATGTTGATCATATCTACTATATGATTCACGCTCGACCTTTCGGTCTCAGTGTTCTGAGGCCATATCTGCATATGCTAGGCTCGTCAACTTTAACCTGAGTATTCTGCGTGTGCAAAGCTGGCTTGCACCCGTTGTAGATGGACGTAGAGCTTATCACACCCGATCATCACGTGGTGTCTGGGCATGATGAACTTTGGCAACGGTGCATACTCAGGGAGAACACATTTATCTTGAAATTTAGTGAGAGATCATCTTATAATGCTACCGCCGAACTAAGCAAAATAAGATGTATAAAAGATAAACATCACATGCAATCAAAATATGTGACATGATATGGCCATCATCATCTTGTGCTTGTGATCTCCATCTCCGAAGCACCGTCATGATTACCATCGTCACCGGCGCGACACCTTGATCTCCATCGTAGCATCGTTGCCATCTCGCCAATCTTATGCTTCCACGACTATCGCTACCGCTTAGTGATAAAGTAAAGCATTACAGGGCGATTGCACTGCATACAATAAAGCGACAACCATATGGCTCCTGCCAGTTGCCGATAACTTGGTTACAAAACATGATCATCTCATACAATAAAATTTAGCATCATGCCTTGACCATATCACATCACAACATGCCCTGCAAAAACAAGTTAGATGTTCTCTACTTTGTTGTTGCAAGTTTTACGTGGCTGCTACGGGCTTAGCAAGAACCGTTCTTACCTACGCATCAAAACCACAATGATAGTTTGTGAAGTTAGTGCTGTTTTAACCTTCGCAAGGATCGGGCGTAGCCACACTCGGTTCAACTAAAGTTGGAGAAACTGACACCCGCCAGCCACCTATGTGCAAAGCACATTGGTAGAACCAGTCTCGCGTAAGCGTACGCGTAATGTCGGTCCGGGCCGCTTCATCCAACAATACCGCCGAACCAAAGTATGACATGCTGATAAGCAGTATGACTTATATCGCCCACAACTCACTTGTGTTCTACTCGTGCATATAACATCAACGCATAAAACCTGGCTCGGATGCCACTGTTGGGGAACATAGTAGTTTCAAAATTTTCCTACGCACACGCAAGATCATGGTGATGCATAGCAACGAGAGGGGAGAGTATGTCCACGTACCCTCGTAGACCGATAGCGGAAGCGTTAGCACAACACGGTTGATGTAGTCGTACGTCTTCACGATCCGACCGATCAAGTACCGAACGCATGGCACCTCCGAGTTCAGCACACGTTCAGCTCAATGACGTCCCTTGAACTCCGATCCAGCCGAGCTTTGAGGGAGAGTTCCGTCAGCACAACGGCGTGGTGACGATGATGATGTTCTACCGACGCAGGGCTTCGCCTAAGCACCGCTACGATATTATCGAGGTGGACTATGGTGGAAGGGGGGCACCGCACACGGCTAAGAGATCAAGAGATCAATTGTTGTGTCTATGGGGTGCCCCCTACCCCTGTGTATAAAGGAGCAAGGGGGTGCGGCCGGCCATAGGAGGAGGCGCGCCGGAGGAGTCCTACTCCCACCGGGAGTAGGACTCCCCTCCCTTTTCCTAGTTGGATTAGGACTTGGGGGGAGAGGAGAGAGGGGCAAGGAAGGGGGGCGCCCCCCTTGTCCAATTCGGACTTGGGGGGGAGGGGCGCGCGGCTGCCCCTTGGCCGCCTCTCCTCTTCCTCCACTTGGGCCCATAAGGCCCAATAGCCTCTGGGGGGTTCCGGTAACCCCTCCGGTACTCCGGTAAAATCACTATTTCACCCGGAACACTTCCGATATCCAAACATAGGCTTCCAATATATCAATCTTCATGTCTCGACCATTTAGAGACTCCTCGTCATGTCCGTGATCACACCCGGGACTCCGAACAACCTTCGGTACATCAAAACACATAAACTCATAATATAACTATCATCGAAACGTTAAGCGTGCGGACCCTATGAGTTCGAGAACTATGTAGACATGACCAAGACACGTCTCCGGTCAATAACCAATAGCGGAACCTGGATGTTCATATTGGTTCCTGCATATTCTATGAAGATCTTTTATCGGTCAGACCGCATAACAACATACGTTGTTCCCTTTGTCATCGGTATGTTACTTGCCCGAGATTCGATCGTCGGTATCTCAATACCTAGTTCAATCTCGTTACCGGCAAGTCTCTTTACTCGTTCCGTAATACATCATCCCACAACTAACTCATTAGTTGCAATGCTTGCAAGGCTTAAGTGATGTGCATTACCGAGAGGGCCCAGAGATACCTCTCCGACAATCGGAGTGAAAAATCCTAATCTCGAAATACGCCAACCCAACAAGTACCTTCAGAGACACCTGTAGAGCACCTTTATAATCACCCAGTTACGTTGTGATGTTTGGTGGCACACAAAGTGTTCCTCCGGTAAATAGGAGTTGCATAATCTCATAGTCATAGGAACATGTATAAGTCATGAAGAAAGCAATAGCAACAAACTAAACGGTCAAGTGCTATGCTAATGGAATGGGTCAAGTCAATCACATCATTCTCTAATGATGTGACCCCGTTAATCAAATGACAACTCATGTCTATGGCTAGGAAACTTAACCATCTTTGATTCAACAAGCTAGTCAAGTAGAGGCATACTAGTGACACTCTGTTTGTCTATGTATTCACACATGTATTATGTTTCCGGTTAATACAACTCTAGCATAAATAATAAACATTTATCATAAAATAAGGAAATAAATAATAACTTTATTATTGCCTCTAGGGCATATTTCCTTCAGGTAGTACCGCAACCCTTCCGCAGTAGTACCGTGCTCAGCTGCCAGGCGGTAATACTGCCCCTCTGCGGTAGTACTATGTCGGGTTTTTGCTTCTTCCGTTTTCCAGCGGAAGTAGGCACGGATGTTTCCTTATCCGCGCTCTTCCCAGGCTAGGGGTTTCCTGCCTTGCGGTAGTACTGCAAGGGGGGAGCGGTAGTACCGCGCCCGCGGTAGTACCGCTCTCAGCATTGTGCTATAGGTCTGCCCTAGCTGCTGCTAGTGCTGCGGTAGTACCGCGGGCCTACACGGTAGTACCGCGTGGCCTTGCGGTAGTACCGCTGGTCAGCAAGCGGAAGTACCGCGTGGACCTGTGGTAGTACCGCTGGTCTAGAGCGGTAGTACCGCTGGTCGCGGGCTGGTTGGTGGATAACGGTTGGATCTTTGTCCTAAGCTATAAAAGGGGTGTCTTCTTCCTCGAGTTGACTATCTCTTCCAACCCTAAGCTCCATTGTTGCTCTAAGCTCCATTTTCGCCCGATCTCACTCCCTAGCCAATCAAACTTGTTGATTTGCTCGGGAGTGGTTGAGAAGGCCCCGATCTACACTTCCACCAAGAGAAATTTGATTCCCCCACTAATCCCTTGCGGATCTTGTTACTCTTGGGTGTTTGAGCATCCTAGACGGTTGAGATCACCATGAAGCCATAGTCCATTGTGGTGAAGCTTCATGGTGTCGTTGGGAGCCTCCAATTGAGTTGTGGAGATTGCCCCAACCTTGTTTGTAAAGGTTCGGTCGCCGCCTACAAGGGCACCAATAGTGGAATCACGGCATCTCGCATTGTGTGAGGGCGTGAGGAGAATACGGTGGCCCTAGTGGCTTCTTGGGGAGCATTGTGCCTCCACACCGCTCCAACGGAGACGTACTTCCCCTCAAAGGGAAGGAACTTCGGTAACACATCCTCGTCTCCACTGGCTCCACTCTTGGTTATCTCGTGCCTTTACTTGTGCAAGCTTATTTGTGTTATATCTCTTGCTTGCTTGTGTTCCTATCCTTGTTGCATCATATAGGTTGCTTACGTAGTTGCATATCTAGACAAACTACTTTGATGTAAAGTTTAAATTGTTAAAGAAAAGCTAAAAATTGTTAGTTGCCTATTCACCCCCCTCCTCTAGTCAACCATATCGATCCTTTCAATTGGTATCAGAGCCTCATCTCTTTATTAAGGACTTTACCGTCCGAAGAGTATGGTTGATACCGTAGATGGTGTGGGGGAACACTCCGGTGTGAATCCGATCTCGTCTACGGGCGATGGGGGAACATCGGTCTCTCGTGAGGAGTTCAATGTGGCCTTGGAGACATTGAAAACCTCCAGGACGACCGAGGTTGAAAGCATGTTTACTAAATTCCTTGAAGGGCTTAAACTATCCACCACACCGTTGAAAGTGGGTGATCCCACCGACAAGGTGACGAATGCTATCTCCGACAAGGGGGAAGCTAGTAGTGAAAAGTCTCCTTCTTCTAGTGGTAAAAATGGCACCGACATCTTTGCTCATGTGGAACCACCACTTGTTTATGGTGGACCGGTTCCTTCCACTCATTTGAATCATGTCGGTCCTCCCCCTAAGATTGTGAAAAATGAGGACTTTGATTCTTGGGTTTACCGCTTTAAGCGTCATTTAAATCATGTGAACACTAATCTTTGGAGAATCATTGAAGAAGGTTTCCATCTGCATGATCCAAGCAACTTCACTCCTCGAGAAGCCGCGGATAATCAATTCAATGAGAATGCTCTCTTCATCATTCAAGATGCAATTCCACCCAAAGATCTACCTCATCTTCGGCCCTTCGCCTTGGCCAAAGACGCATGGCTTTGTGTTGTCTCACTCTACCGGGGAAGCGCAAGCATTCAACGCTCCAACTATGAAGTGGTGCAAGATGAAGCCGATGAGTTCGCATGAAAGAAGATGAAGAACCTCGTGAGCTTTATCGGAGAGTAACCAAACTCGCGGTCTCACTCCGAGATCACGAGAGCAAGGACACGGATGACAATTGGATCAAGCGCAAATTCCTCAAGGCAATGATGCCTTACCATAAGGCCATGTCCTCCGTCATTCGTCAAAGACTGGACATCCACACTTTGACCTCAAGCGAAGTGTTGGATGAGTTTGTGGCCATGACCATTTTGGACAAGACCGCCGATAATGCGGTGCTCCGTTCTCAAAGGGCAAAGAAGCCCAACCTTGCTTTGAAGGCCAAGGTCTGCGTTGAAGAAGAGGAAGAAGAGGAGAGCAACCCCGAAGATACAAAGTATGCATATCATGAGCACACGGCACTTGCTTCAAGACAATTTTGGAGCAAGAAGAACTCAAGGCCAAACTTTAACAAAAACAACTCAAGTGGCACGAAGAGCAAGCAACGTGTAAGGACTTGCTACAATTGTGGCAATGTGAGTTATTTTGTGGCGGAGTGCCCGTATGAGAAGAGGGAAGACAATGGTGGCAAGCTCATCCGTAAGGACAAGGCCAAGTCGTTCCCCAACAAGAGCAACTTCACCAAGAAGACTCCTCCCAATGCATTGGTGGTACAAGAAGAGTACAATGAGGATGCTGACGATGATGAAGATGGTGAGTCGGTTGCCATGGCCTCAGTTGCCATTGTGACGACTCCATGGGTGTCTGTCTTTGACTCACCCAATGAGAGCATCATTGCCAAGTGCCTCATGGCTAAAGCCACCAACAAGGTAACCCCCAACATCAAAACTACCATCATTAATCATCCTTCTTCCACGGATAGCATTGATGAACATGAGGGAGCTAATGTGGAGGTGAATGAATTTGAGCCCTTTATGGGCAAACTTAAGGGTAAATCCAAGAAGCACTTTGTTGCTCTCTTGGAACAACTTGGTGAAGCCAATGACATGATCGAGGCCCACGAAGATACCGTCGCTAAGATGGAAGGACATAGTCGTGACTATGCCGATGAGATTTCAGATCTTTCCAATGCTCTTGAGGAAGAGCATGGTCTTCGTTTGGCTCTTGAGGAGTCACACAACGTTGATCATGCTAAGTTAAAGAAAGATTTCAATCATGTCCTCATTGTTTCTCGTGTGCTAAACTCCGAGAAGGCCGAACTTGAGGTTGATCTTGCTAGACTCCAAGAGGAGTTTGATCTACTTGACAAGGCTCACAAGGTCTTGAAGGGTGCTCATGCTAGTCTCAAAGAGTCTCATGATCAACTTCAAGTAAAGCTAACCAAGGAAAAAGCCACTTTTCCTCGTATGATGTTAATTGATAATGCAAATGCTACTAACTCGTGTTGTGAGAATGTGCATCTTGTTGAGGAGAACGCTAAGCTAAAGGTGCAACTTGAGAAAGGTCTTGCGTCTTGCATACAAGCCAAGAAGAACCTCAACGACCTCTTAACCAACCAAAAGGGAGTTGTGGCCAAGGAAGGGATTGGGTACGTGCCCGAGTCCAAGAACAAGAAGAAGAATGACAAGACCAAACAACCTCCTCCTCTCATGCAAACCTTTGTGAAGGAGGGAGAGATTGCTTCCAAGGAGAAGAAGAACAATGCGAAGGGTGGCGGTGTCAAAAAGGGCAATGCCACTCCTCCCATCAAAGTCGGCGACTTTAATCCTTCTTATGTGTTATGTCGTGCTAGTGATGGGCATGTCTATGCCAAATTTGTTGGTTCTCCTCATGAGTACATTGAATGGTCTATTTGGTTTCCAAAGACCCTTTTTACTAACATCAAAGGACCCATTACAAAATGGGTACCTAAAACCAAGCATTGATCTCTTGTAGGTGTTTGCTTCCGGTGGGGGATCATGGTTGCTCGATAGCGGAGCTACAAATCATATGACCGGAAGCAAGGACTTGGTGGTGGACGTGCACAAGATTCCATCTATGCCCACCAATGTCGAGTGGGGTGACGCCTCATCTTCTAAGGTATTGGGACTTGGCAAGGTAGTCATCTCTCATGATCTCACGATCGAGAAGGTCATGCTTGTTGAGTCCCTTGCATACAATTTACTTTCCGTTCGTCAACTTGCAATCATGGGCTTTGCCACTTTCTTTGATATCGATACCGTGGCCCTCTTGTGGAGCAAGACTCTTAAAGTAGCCTTTGTTGGGCATGTCAAGAACGGTCTATATGTGATTAACTTTTTAGAGCGACCCACTAAGACCGCGACATGCCTAATGGCTAAAGTTGATGTGGGATGGCTTTGGCATCACCGTTTAGCCCATGTCAATATGAGATCTTTGCAAAGTCTTCTCAAGAGGGACCATGTCTGTGGACTAACGAATGTTAGTTTTGCTAAAGATCGTGCTTGCAATGCTTGTATCGGAGGAAAGCTACATGAGAAGGCTCACCCTCCCATGACTATCATTTACTCAAAGAGGCCTTTGGAGCTCCTTCACTTGGATCTCTTTGGGCCTCCATCCTTTGATAGTCTTGGGGGTAGGAAGTATTGCTTGGTGATTGTGGATGACTACTCAAGATACACTTGGGTGTATTTCTTCAAGAGGAAGAGTGAGACCCAACAAACCGTCATTGACTTTGCAAATGAAGCACAACGCCAACACAATGCAAAGATCTTGACAATAAGAAGTGACAACGACACCGAGTTCAAGAACTACACCTTGGATGAGTTTCTTAGTGATGAGGGGATCAAGCATCAATATTCCGCACCTTACACCCCTCAACAAAACGGTGTTGCGGAGAGGAAGAACCGGACGTTTATGGATGCGGCAAGGACCATGATGGCGGAGTTCAAGTCTCCATACAACTTTTGGGCCAAAGCCATCAACACCGCGTGTCATGCATCCAATCGGCTCTACCTCCGCAAGGGCTTGAACAAGACTCCATATGAGATACTCACCAGTAACAAGCCCAACCTTAAGTACTTTCGGGTGTTTGGGTGTAAGTGTTTCATTCTCAAGAAAGGTGTTTGGTTGTCTAAATTTGAGGCTAGAGCTTATGAGGGCATATTTGTTGGTTATGCTACAAACTCTCATGCTTACCGTGTCCTCAATAAATCCACGGGACTTATTGAGGAGACGTGTAACGTGGAGTTTGATGAGAATAACGGCTCCCAAGTGGAGCAAAGTGGCACTTGTGATGTAGGTGATGAAATTCCTCCTCAAGCCATAAGAGGAATGGGTGTTGGTTTTATCCTACCCATTGAGGAACCCCTTGTGGCCAAAGGAGAAGGACAATGCTCCACTCTAGTGGAGCCATCACCAACCCAAGGCCCACACGCTTTCGAAGAACAACATGAAGGCCCTCATCCTCAAGAACAAGACCAAGGGCAAGATCATGCTCAAGACGGTGTTGACACACCAAGTGATGCCCAAGGTCAAGGTCTCTCCTCCGAGCAAGTTCAAGAACAAGCTCAAGACGACGCTCAAGATGATCAAGTGACCACTCCTCGTCTCACTCCCGAGGATGAATTGGAGCGTCGTGCCGCCAAGGTTGCTTCCAAGCTCTCCACCAAGGATCATCTCATGACGAATGTGCTTGGAAGCTTAAGAAAGGGGGTAAGCACTCATAGACAATTAGCAAACTATTGTGAACATCACGCCTTTGTCTCTTGTGTCAAACCCCACAAGGTCTATGAGGCGCTCGAAGATCCGGATTGGCTCAATGCCATGCATGAAGAACTCACCAACTTCGAGCACAACAAAGTGTGGAGATTGGTGCCAAGACCGACGGGGAACCACAATGTCGTTGGAACTAAGTGGATATTTAAGAACAAGCAAGATGCCCATGGGATTATCATTCGCAACAAGGCTCGCTTGGTAGCACAAGGCTACTCCCAAGTCGAGGGTATCGACTACGGTGAAACCTTTGCTCCCGTTGCTCGTCTTGAATCCATTCGCATGTTGATTGCATTTGCTTCTCATCATAACTTTAAGTTGCAACAAATGGATGTGAAGAGTGCTTTTCTTAATGGTCCTATTAATGAATTGGTCTATGTCAAGCAACCCCCGGGGTTCGAGGATCCC
This sequence comes from Triticum urartu, assembly GCF_003073215.2. Taxonomy (NCBI): domain Eukaryota; kingdom Viridiplantae; phylum Streptophyta; class Magnoliopsida; order Poales; family Poaceae; genus Triticum; species Triticum urartu. The sequence continues at coordinate 652,719,260 of NC_053028.1, read as the reverse complement.
TACTTTCCCGATCATGTGTATCAACTCGATAAGGCACTCTATGGCCTTAAACAAGCCCCACGTGTGTGGTATGACCACCTTACCGAGTTGTTACAAGACCGTAGTTTTGAAGTTGGGCTAATCGACCCCACTCTTTTTACTAAGAAGGTCAAATGGGAGTTGTCTGTATGCCAATTATATGTTGATGATATTATCTTTGGTTCCCCTAACAAAGCTTTCAATGAGGAATTTGCCACTCTAATGACCTCAAAGTTCGAGATGTCTTCCATGGGAGAGTTGAAGTTCTTTTTAGGGTTCGGAGTGAAGCAAAGAAGAGAAGGAACCTTCATCAACCAAGCCAAATACACTCAAGACATGCTCAAGAGATTGAAGCTAAGTGATGTCAAGCCGGCTTCCACTCCAATGCCCACCAAGTGCCAACTTGACATAGATCCCAATGGTAAAGCGGTGGATCAGAAGGTATATCGCTCCATGATTGGCTCCTTGCTTTACCTTTGTGCATCTAGACCGGATATCATGTTGAGTGTGGGAATTTGTGCATGGTTTCAAGCCGCACCTAAGGAAAGTCACTATGTGGCGGTCAAATGAATCTTTCGATATTTGGCCCATACCCCAAACTTTGGCTTATGGTACCCAAGAGGAGCAAACTTCAAGCTTGTAGGGTATTCGGGTTCCGATTGGGCGGGAGACAAAGTGGATAGGAAGTCCACTTCCGGAGGGTGCCAATTCCTTGGTTGCTCTTTGGTAAGTTGGTCTTCCAAAAGGCAAAGTTGTGTGTCTCTCTCGTCCACCGAAGCGGAGTATGTAGCGGCCGGTAGTTGTTGTGCACAACTCTTATGGATGAGGCAAACTTTAAAGGATTACAGTGTCATTTGTGACAAAGTGCCTCTTTGGTGTGACAATGAAAGTGCCATCAAGATCTCTCTCAACCCGGTGCAACACTTCAAGACGAAGCATATTGAGATTTGGTATCACTTCATCCGGGATCACATTAGGCGAGGAGAGATCGAGCTCAACTATGTCAACACTCATGATAACCTTGTAGATATTTTCATGAAGCCCTGGATGAAGCAAGATTTCGCGAGTTAAGGCATGAGCTAAATATCATTGATTCGAGCAATGTTGCTTGAACCCTTGCACACCCCACCATACTCAACTTGTTGTCTTGTTTAGATGTAGGCATGGACATAGGGGGAGTGTTGTTCTCTCAATGAACTCTCCCTCCCCCCATTATGCATAAATTGATCAAGTCTTTCACTTTAGCCATGTTTGTTGGTACTTGTGCTTCAAAGACGAGTTTTGGTCATGGGCCCAAGGATAATTCTTCGCGGTGCCATACCAATTGACTCAAACATAGGTGGCTCCGGCCACCGCCCTCTCTTTGGAGAGGTGGTGTTTCGTGGTTGTTTCGTGTTGTCGTTTGCCCTTCTTCCTTCATGGGTCGCGTGGTCTTGTGGTGTCGTGTTGCCTCGAAGTTTTCGTGCAAAGAACTATTTTTCGTGTGCTTGAAACATGCAACTTCTTGAGCCCACGGTACTACCGCAGATTGCCACGGTACTACCGCGTTGAGAGGGCACGGTACTACCGCCTCGGAGAGTGGTACTACCGCTCAAGTGCGGTACTTCCGCCGAGCGGTACTACCGCGATGATGCACGGTACTACCGCATCGTCGAGTGGGCGTGGGGGTTATGACTCGGGCAGGGGAGTTCCAACTCCCCATACCCATTCACTTGTCTCTCTCCCTACGTCTCTCTCTCTCGCTCAAAGAACGGCGCCGAAGGTCCTCGCCGGATCTCCGTCTCCGGCCACTCTCCTCGGATTCCGACCGGTGGGATCGTTCCCCACCACTTCCTCTTGTCATGGAAAAAGGTTTTTCCCCAAATCCCTCTCTTTCTTGGTTGTTCTTTCGCTTCTAGGTTTTTGGGGAGATGCATGTTGTTCTTGAGATTTTAGGCCAAATCTGTGCAAGAGTAGGATGTAGGAGAGTCGTGTTGCATAGGAATTATACTTGATATGTTGTCCTGTGATAGATTTGATCAACCATAGTACCGCCGTGGTTTCGCGGGCTTTCTTAGATTTGAACTTGTTCGGATCTGACGCGGTGCGGTACTACCGCTCGTGCGGTACTACTGCCCATCAGGTGCGGTACTACCGCGCTAGCTGTGGCACTAAGATCCTACTACCGCTCCCAGACCCGGTACTACCGTGACCTCACACGGTACTACCGCGACTAGGAGCAGTACTAAAATCTTAGTATCGCAGCACCTGGCTGTTCTACCATAGGGGTCAAATCTCTCTCATGGCAATTATCATGTGTGCTTCCTACATGTTTCTTTTGCTTTGTTGTGGTCTCTGCATTGATCCTTCTTGCTTGTCGTGTGTGTTTTGCGCTTTGTGTCTCGGGTGGTGGCTCTCGCCGTTCCAATCCCAGTCGTGACACTGGCTCCAAGCGTCTGCGCAATCCCCAAGATGAAGCACCGGAGGGCTCCAATGCCCCCAAGCGCAATGTCAAGACCACTGCCAGCAAGCAAAAGGAACCTGCTAAGGGCATGGACGAGATTTCCCTCAATGAGTATGTCGAACGCCGAAAGATCAACCCCTATGTGAATCCTCGTGCTATCCTCAGAGGCACTGAGTTGTTTTGGACCAAGCAGCAGGCTCTCATTTATCTGGATGTGATCAAGAACAAGCAGAATACCTTCATGGATGTCAAGTGGATAGACATGAATCACATGAGGAAGGACAAGTTTCGTGACTATTTTGGAGAAGCTCTGGACTTGGTGGAGCAGTTTGCTATTGAGCCTGTGATCTCCTTTCACCTTGACTATGACCCTGAGCTTGTCTGTCAGTTCTTTGCCTTAGTTTACTTTCAGCCCGGGGATGAGTGGAGGATGACCTGGATGACCAACGGCCGTCAGCTGTCTGCTACATGGAAGGAGTTCATGGATCTGCTTCACATTCCCGATGACGGGCTTCACACACCCGTTGGTGTTCGCCCCCACGCCAACTTCGAGGCTGCTAACAAGAACTTGCTTCAGCCGTACTATGTTGAGAAGGTGCTCCCCAATGGCAAGTCGTCTTGGGTGCTGAACTCCTTTCTGGATATCATGCATCGCATCTTCCGCAACACTCTATTCCCACGCATTGGTGACAAGGACAAGGTTCATTCCTATCTAGTGGACATGTTGCTCCTGTGCGCGGAGGCACGTTCGTCTCAGACTCAGCCACTTGATGTCTCACACATCATGTGGTGTGAGCTTTGGTTTGCGGTGTTCACCCACAAGGTACCTATCTATGGACCGTACCTGTTTCTGTTGCTCTCCACAACTTGGGAGAAGATGTACTCTGTGTTGGAAATATGCCCTAGAGGCAATAATAAATTAGTTATTATTATATTTCCTTGTTCATGATAATTGTCTTTATTCATGCTATAACTGTATTATCCGGAAATCGTAATACACGTGTGAATACATAGACCATAATATGTCCCTAGTAAGCCTATAGTTGACTAGCTCGTTGATCAATAGATGGTTACGGTTTCCTAACCATGGACATTGAATGTCGTTGATAACGGGATCACATCATTAGGAGAATGATGTGATGGACAAGACCTAATCCTAAGCATAGCACTAGATCGTGTAGTTCATATGCTATAGCTTTTCTAATGTCAAGTATCATTTCCTTAGACCATGAGATTGTGCAACTCCCGGATACCGTAGGAATGCTTTGGGTGTATCAAACGTCACAACGTAACTGGGTGACTATAAAGGTGCATTACAGGTATCTCCGAAAGTGTCTGTTGGGTTGGCACGAATCGAGACTGGGATTTGTCACTCCGTGTAAGCGGAGAGGTATCTCTGGGCCCACTCGGTAGGACATCATCATATGCGCAATGTGACCAAGGAGTTGATCACGGGATGATGTGTTACGGAACGAGTAAAGAGACTTGCCAGTAACGAGATTGAACTAGGTATTGGATACCGACGATCGAATCTCGGGCAAGTAACATACCGATAGACAAAGGGAATTGTATACGGGATTGATTAAGTCCTTGACATCGTGGTTCATCCGATGAGATCATCGTGGAACATGTGGGAGCCATCATGGGTATCCAGATCCCGCTGTTGGTTATTGACCGGAGAACGTCTCGGTCATGTCTGCATGTCTCCCGAACCCGTAGGGTCTACACACTTAAGGTTCGGTGACGCTAGGGTTGTAGAGATATTAGTATGCGATAACCCGAATGTTGTTCGGAGTCCCGGATGAGATCCCGGACGTCACGAGGAGTTCCGGAATGGTCCGGAGGTAAAGAATTATATATAGGAAGTGCTATTTCGGCCATTGGGACAAGTTTCGGTGTCATCGGTATTGTACCGGGACCACCGGAAGGGTCCCGGGGGCCCACCGGGTGGGGCCACCTGCCCCGGGGGGCCACATGGGCTGTAGGGGGTGTGCCTTGGCCTATATGGGCCAAGGGCACCAGCCCCAAGAGGCCCATGCGCCAAGAGATGGGAAAAGAGGAGAGTCCTAAAGGGGGAAGGCACCTCCGAGGTGCCTTGGGGAGGATGGACTCCTCCCCACCCTTGGCCGCACCCTTCCTTGGAGGAAGGGGCAAGGGCTGCGCCTCCCCTCTCCCCTTGCCCTATATATAGTGGGGAAAAAGGAGGAGCCAAACCAATCTAAGGCCTGGCGCCTCCCTCTCCCCTCCGCTGACCACATCTACCTCCTCCCGCAGCGCTTAGCGAAGCCCTGTTGGAACCCCGCTACTTTCCACCACGTCGTCGTGCTGCTGGATATCTCCATCAACCTCTCCCTCCTCCTTGCTGGATCAAGGCATGGGGAGACGTCTCCCTTCCGTACGTGTGTTGAACGCGGGAGGTGCCGTCCGTTCGGCGCTAGGATCATCGGTGATTTGAATTCACGACGAGTACGACTCCATCAACCCCGTTCACTTGAACGCTTCCGCTTAGCGAATCTACAAGGGTATGTAGATGCACTCTCCTTCCCCCTCGTTGCTGGTCTTCTCCATAGATGATCTTGGTGATTGCGTAGAAAATTTTGAATTTCTGCTACGTTTCCCCAATAGTGGCATCATGAGCTAGGTCTATTGCGTAGATTCTATGCACGAGTAGAACACAAAGTAGTTGTGGGCGTTGATTTTGTTCAATATGCTTGCCGTTACTAATCTTATCTTGATTCGGCGGCATCGTGGGATGAAGCGGCCCGGACCAACCTTACACGTACTCTTACGTGAGACCGGTTCCACCGACAAACATGCACTAGTTGCATAAGGTGGCTAGTGGGTGTCTGTCTCTCCTACTTTAGTCGGATCGGATTCGATGAAAAGGGTCCTTATGAAGGGTAAATAGCAGTTGGCATATCACGTTGTGGTTTTGCGTAGGTAAGAAACGTTCTTGCTAGAAACCCATAGCAGCCACGTAAAACATGCAAACAACAATTAGAGGACGTCTAACTTGTTTTTGCAGGGTATGCTATGTGATGTGATATGGCCAAAAGGATGTGATGAATGATATATGTAATGTATGAGATTGATCATGTTCTTGTACTAGATGATCATGGAGCCCCAAGATGGAGATCAAAGGAGCTACATGATATTGGCCATATCATGTCACTATTTGATTGCATATGATGTTTATCATGTTTATACATCTTATTTGCTTAGAACGACGGTAGTAAATAAGATGATCCCTCATAAAAAATTTCAAGAAGTGTTCTCCCCTAACTGTGCACCGTTGCTACAGTTCGTCGCTTTGAAGCACCACGTGTTAATCGGGTGTGATAGATCCTTTCGTTCACATACAACGGGGTGTAAGAAGTTTTACACATGCAAAAACACTTAGGGTTAACTTGACGAGCCTAGCATGTGAAGACATGGCCTCGGAACACAGAGACCGAAAGGTCGAACATGAGTCGTATGGAAGATACGATCAACATGATGATGTTCACCGACGTTGACTAGTCCGTCTCACGTGTTGATCGGACACGGCCTAGCTCACTCGGATCATGTAATCACTTAGATGACTAGAGGGATGTCAATCTAAGTGGGAGTTCATAAGATGAACTTAATTATCCTGAACATAGTCAAAAAGGATTTTGCAAATTATGTCGTATCTCACGCTTTAGTTCTACTGTTTAGATATGTTCCTAGAGAAAAATTAGTTGAAAGTTGATAGTAGCAATTATGCGGACTAGGTCCGTAGACTGAGGATTGTCCTCATTGCTTCTTAGAAGGCTTATGTCCTTAATGCACCGCTCAGTGTGCTGAACCTCGAACGTTGTGTGTGGATGTTGCGAACATCTGACATACACGTTTTGATAACTACATGATAGTTCAGTTAAACGGTTTAGAGTTGAGGCACCAAAGACGTTTTTGAAACGTCACGAAACATATGAGATGTTTTGAGGGCTGAAATTGGAATTTCAGGCTCGTGCCCACGTCAAGAGGTATAAGACCTCCGACGATTTTCTTAGCCTGCAAACTAAGGGAGAAAAGCTCAATTGTTGAGCTTGTGCTCAGATTGTCTGAGTACAACAATCACTTGAATCAAGTGGGAGTTGATCTTCCAGATAAGATAGTGATGTTTCTCCAAAGTCATTACCACCAAGCTGCTAGAGCTTCGTGATGAACTATAATATATCAGGGACATATATGATGATCCTTGAGATATTCGCGATGTTTGACACCACAAAAGTAGAAATCAAGAAGGAACATCAATTGTTGATGGTTGGTGAAACCACTAGTTTCAAGAAGGGCAAGGGCAAGAAGGGATACTTCATGAAACGGCAATTCAGCTGCTGCTCTAGTGAAGAAACCCAAAGTTGAACCCAAACCCGAGACTAAGTGCTTCTGTAATAAGGGGAACAAACCACTGGAGCAGAATTACCCTAGATACTTGGTAGATTAGAAGGCTGGCAAGGTCGATAGAAGTATATTGGATATACATTATGTTAATGTGTACTTTACTAGTACTCCTAGTAGCACCAGGGTATTAGATACCGGTTCGGTTGCTAAGTGTTAGTAACTCGAAATAAAAGCTACGGAATAAACGGAGACTAGCTAAAGGTGAGCTGACGATATGTGTTGGAAGTATTTCCAATGTTGATATGATAAAGCATCGCACGCTCCCTCTACCATCGAGATTGGTGTTTGCGTTGAGCATAGACATGATTGGATTATGTCTGTCGCAATACGGTTATTCATTTAAGGAGAATAACGGTTACTCTGTCTATTTGAATAATACCTTCAATGGTCTTACACCTAAAATGAATGGTTTATTGAATCTCGATCGTAGTGATACACATGTTCATGCCAAAAGATAGTAATGATAGTACCACCTACTTGTGGCACAGCCACGTAAGTCATATCGGTATAAAACGCATGAAGAAGCTCCATGTTGATGGATCTTTGGACTCACTCATTTTTGAAAAGTTTGAGACATGCGAACCATGTCTATTGGTGTATATGCATGAAGAACCTCCATGCAAATGGACCGTTTGGACTCACTTGATTTTGAATCACTTGAGACATGCAAATCATACCACATGGGCAAGATGACTGAAAGCCTCGTTTTCAGTAAAATGGAACTAGAAAGCAACTTGTTGGAAGTAATACATTTTGATGTGTGCAATCCAATGAGTGCTGAGGCATGTAGTGGATATCGTTATGTTCTTACTTCACAGATGATTTGAGTAGATGTTGAGTATATTTACTTGATGAATCACGAGCCTGAATTATTGAAAGGTTCAAGTAATTTCAGTGTGAAGTTGGAAGATCGTCGTGATAAGAGGATAAAAATATCTATGATATGATCATAGAGATGAATATCTGAATTACGAGTTTGGCACAGAATTAAGACATTGTGGAAATCGTTTCACAACTAATACAGCCTGGAACACCATGGTGTGATGGTGTGTCCGAACATCATAACTGCACCCTATTGGATATGATGCATACCATGATGTCTCTTATCAAATTACCACGATAGTTTATGGGTTAGGCATTAGAGACAACCACATTCACTTTAAAAGGGGCACCACGTAATTCCGATGAGATGACACCGTATGAACTATGGTTTAGAGAAACCTAAGCTGTCATTTCTTAAAAGTTTGGGGCTGCGACGCTTATGTGAAAAAGTTTCAGGCTGATAAGCTCGAACCCAAAGCGGATAAATGCATCTTCATAGGACACCCAAAACAGTTGGGCATACCTCCTGTCTCAGATCCGAAAGCAATAAGGGATTGTTTCTAGAATCGGGTCCTTTCTCGAGGAAAAGTTTCTCTCGAAAGAATTGAGTGGGAGGATGGTGGAGACTTGATGAGGTTATTGAACCGTCACTTCAACTAGTGTATAGCAGGGCACAAAGAGTTGTTCCTGTGGCACCTACACCAATTGAAGTGGAAGCTTATGATATTGATCATGAGACTTCGGATCAAGTCACTCCCAAACCTCGTGGGATGACAAGGATGCGTACTACTTCAGAGTGGTACGTAATCCTGTCTTGGAAGTCATGTTGCTAGACAATAATGAACCTACGAGCTATGGAGAAGCGATGGTGGGCCTGGATTCCAATAAATGGCTTGAGGCCATATAATCCGAGAGAGGATCCATGTATGAAAACAAAGTGTAGACTTTGGCAGAACGATTCGATGATCGTAAGGCTGTTGAGTACAGATGGATTTTAAAAGGAAGACGGACAATGATGGTAAATGTCACCATTAAGAAAGCTCGACTTGTCATTAAGATGTTTTCCGACAAGTTCAAGGAGTTGACTACGGTGAGACTTTCTCACTCGTAGCGATGCTAAGAGTCTGTTGGAATTATATTAGCGATTACTGCATTATTTATGAAATCTTGCAGATAGGATGTCAAAAACATTGTTTCCTCGACGATTTTCTTGAGGAAAGGTTGTATGTGATACAACCGAAAGGTTTTGTCAATCCTGAAAGTTGCTAATAAGTATGCAAAGCCCCAGCAATCCTTCTGAGGACTGGAGTAAGCAACTCGGAGTTGGAATGTATGCTTTGATGATGATCAAAGATTTTGGGTGTATACGAAGTTTATGAGAAACTTGTATTTCCAAAGAAGTGAGTGGGAGCACTATAGAATTTCCGATGAGTATATGTTGTTGACACATTGTTGATCAGAAATGATGTAGAATTTATGGAAAGCATATAGGGTTATTTGGAAAGTGTTTTTCAATGGAAAGCCTGGATTAAGCTACTTGAGCATTGAGCATCAAGATCTATAAGGATAGATCAAAACACTTAATAGTACTTTCAAATGAGCACATGCCTTGACGTGATCTTGAAGGTGTTCAAGATGGATCAGTCAAAGAAGGAGTTCTTGCCTGAGGTGTAAGGTATGATGTTAAGACTTAAAGCTCGACCGCGGCAGAATAGAGAGAAAGGACGAAGGTCGTCCCCTATGCTTAAGACATAGGCTCTACAGTATGCTATGCTGTGTACCACACCTGAAGTGTGCCTTGCCATGAGTCAATCAAGGGGTACCAGAGTGATTCAAGAATGGATCACAGGACAGTGGTCAAAGTTATCCTTAGTGACTAGTGGACTAAGGAAGTTTCTCGGTTATGGAGGTGGTAAAAAGAGTTCGTCGTAAAGGGTTACGTCGATGCAAGCTTAACACCTATCCGGATAGCACTGAGTAGAGATACCGGATGCATATAATGGAGCAACAATTTAGAATAGCTCCAAGTAGAACAGTTATTTGGAATAGCTCCAAATAGAGCGTGGTAGCTACATCTAGGAGATGACATAGAGATTTGTAAAGCACACACGGATCTGAAAGGTTCGGACCCGTTGACTAAAACCTCTCTCACAAGCAACATGATCAAACCTAAAACTCATTGAGTGTTAATCACATAGTGATGTGAACTAGACTACTGACTCTAGTAAACTCTTGGGTGTTAGTCACATGGCGATGTGACCTGTGAGTGTTAATCACATGGCGATGTGAACTAGATTATTGACTCTAGTGCAAGTGGGAGACTGTTGGAAATATGCCCTAGAGGCAATAATAAATTAGTTATTATTATATTTCCTTGTTCATGATAATTGTCTTTATTCATGCTATAACTGTATTATCCGGAAATCGTAATACACGTGTGAATACATAGACCATAATATGTCCCTAGTAAGCCTCTAGTTGACTAGCTCGTTGATCAATAGATGGTTACGGTTTCCTAACCATGGACATTGAATGTCGTTGATAACGGGATCACATCATTAGGAGAATGATGTGATGGACAAGACCTAATCCTAAGCATAGCACTAGATCGTGTAGTTCATATGCTATAGCTTTTCTAATGTCAAGTATCATTTCCTTAGACCATGAGATTGTGCAACTCCCGGATACCGTAGGAATGCTTTGGGTGTATCAAACGTCACAACGTAACTGGGTGACTATAAAGGTGCATTACAGGTATCTCCGAAAGTGTCTGTTGGGTTGGCACGAATCGAGACTGGGATTTGTCACTCCGTGTAAGCGGAGAGGTATCTCTGGGCCCACTCGGTAGGACATCATCATATGCGCAATGTGACCAAGGAGTTGATCACGGGATGATGTGTTACGGAACGAGTAAAGAGACTTGCCAGTAACGAGATTGAACTAGGTATTGGATACCGACGATCGAATCTCGGGCAAGTAACATACCGATAGACAAAGGGAATTGTATACGGGATTGATTAAGTCCTTGACATCGTGGTTCATCCGATGAGATCATCGTGGAACATGTGGGAGCCATCATGGGTATCCAGATCCCGCTGTTGGTTATTGACCGGAGAACGTCTCGGTCATGTCTGCATGTCTCCCGAACCCGTAGGGTCTACACACTTAAGGTTCGGTGACGCTAGGGTTGTAGAGATATTAGTATGCGATAACCCGAATGTTGTTCGGAGTCCCGGATGAGATCCCGGACGTCACGAGGAGTTCCGGAATGGTCCGGAGGTAAAGAATTATATATAGGAAGTGCTATTTCGGCCATTGGGACAAGTTTCGGTGTCATCGGTATTGTACCGGGACCACCGGAAGGGTCCCGGGGGCCCACCGGGTGGGGCCACCTGCCCCGGGGGGCCACATGGGCTGTAGGGGGTGTGCCTTGGCCTATATGGGCCAAGGGCACCAGCCCCAAGAGGCCCATGCGCCAAGAGATGGGAAAAGAGGAGAGTCCTAAAGGGGGAAGGCACCTCCGAGGTGCCTTGGGGAGGATGGACTCCTCCCCACCCTTGGCCGCACCCTTCCTTGGAGGAAGGGGCAAGGGCTGCGCCTCCCCCTCTCCCTTGGCCCTATATATAGTGGGGAAAAAGGAGGAGCAAACCAATCTAAGGCCTGGCGCCTCCCTCTCCCTCCCGTGACACATCTACCTCCTCCCGCAGCGCTTAGCGAAGCCCTATTGGAATCCCGCTACTTCCACCACGCCGTCGTGCTGCTGGATCTCCATCAACCTCTCCCTCCTCCTTGCTGGATCAAGGCATGGGAGACGTCTCCCTTCCGTACGTGTGTTGAACGCGGAGGTGCCGTCCGTTCGGCGCTAGGATCATCGGTGATTTGAATCACGACGAGTACGACTCCATCAACCCCGTTCACTTGAACGCTTCCGCTTAGCGATCTACAAGGGTATGTAGATGCACTCTCCTTCCCCTCGTTGCTAGTCTCTCCATAGATTGATCTTGGTGATGCGTAGAAAATTTTGAATTTCTGCTACGTTCCCCAACACTCTGGTGATGAGTTCCTTGCTCCAGACTGGATTCGGCATGAGTCCATCAGTCTTCATGTCAAGCCCAACTGGGCCAACACTACTACCCGTGCTGAGGTGTCTGCTGCTAGGAGGGTTGTTGGTGAGGAGGAGACTGGTGCAGAGAATGTTGCTGAGGACCGTGCTACTAGGTCTTCCACACCTTCCTCTGAGCTGTCGTGGGCCAAGAAGTTAAAGGACAAGATGAAGACTCTCTTCCGCATGCAGGCGAAGGGACAATACATGACTCACGTGGCAGACAAGGAGAGTCGCCGCCGCGACAAGAAGGTCATGAGGCTCTTTGAAGAGGATGTCTCTAGCGGTTCTAAGGATGCCATCATGCCAGAGGCTGCATGGATGGCGAAGCAGGGGTACAAGTGGACTAGTTCTGAGGAGGGCATCGAGGAGACCGTCCCCGCCGTCAAGTCTGACGAGGAGCACGAGGAGCAGTGGGATGATTTCTCTGCCTGAGCAGACGTGTTCCGGTTCATTCAGCATCTTATTCACAGCCCCTGTGATTTCTTCATCGGAGAGCTGGATTTTTGAATGTCGCAGTGGGTCATCAACACTATCAATATAATCGCACATCAAACCGGAGCGCTGACTAAGGGGCAGTATGCTCCATGATATCCAACAGCGAGCAAGATCAACCCCTGTTAAACCATTGGCCATAAAGGCTTTGAGCTTTGACAGTTGGGGAGCATATTTGCTTCTCTCCTGGGCGGTCAATCTTTGAGGAAAAGGGTGTGTATTGCTGAGCCGCTCCGGGCGAAAGCCAGGCAAGGGATTCTCACCAGCAGGGGAGGTGTCTTTGCAGTAGAACCATGTCTGATTCCACTCTTTAGGGTGGCTGTGCAGCTTGGCGTGAGGGTATGTGACCTCTTTCCTTTTCTGAATCGCCACACCACCCAACTCCGTATTAGAGCCATCAGTAAATTCAGTACAGCGGTTTAAATGGAAAAGGTCTATGAACAATTCCACTGTGGGCTCCTCTTAAAAGAACACCTCACAGAGCACTTGGAAGTGACACATATTTGTTACAGAGTTGGGGCCAGTGTCTTGTGGATGGAGTTGGAAATCGGCTAAAACATCCCGGTAAAATTTAGAACCGGGCGGCTTAAAGCCCCGGGCTAAGTGATCTACGAAAACAACAATCTCTCCTTCTCGAGGTGTGGGAGGGCATTCTTTGCCAGGAGCCCTCCAATGGATGGTATCTTTGCTGCCTAAAGCGCCAATCAGGACTAAATCGTCCAGTTCAGCCTCTGTGATGCGAGAAGGAACCCAATTGCACTCATATACTTGCTTGGCCATGATGGAATCTACAAGGTAGAAGATCCCGGTTTAAAAATGTATTTGATCAAGGTGCATTGGTATATGCACTGTTAAACCGGAGACAGAACTATTTGAACCGGAGTTTCTTGAAGCAACCAACATCTGACGGTTCAACAAGGGGACTAATGGCATATACCGGTTTGGAAAAAATTTCTATAAGGTTAAAACGCCTGATCTAAGCATGGAAAAGCTGAGATTGCGGATGGACAAGTATGCAGAAACAGGTTTTACAAGATTCCTTTACGGCATTGGATCTGAAGCAAGTTCAGAAAAGATATAAATACTTAGAAGTTCAAAAGGAGCAGTATCGAACCTATAAGCAAAGTGTTCGTATAGATCTATAATTTTGAGATGCATAAGTGAAGGCGAAGGTCAAACAACTATCATTGCACAGAATAAAGATTTGCGGATTCATCTAAAAGATCTGTCGCAGGATCAAGAAGCAGACGATGAATACGGAAGAACTGTGAAACCCTAAAACAGATCTGCGGGGGAAAGGATAGAAGGTTTACCGAAGCTGCGGAAGACGCGGAAGGTGGCCGCGATGCTCTAGTGCGCCCAGGTTGATGCAGCGGCCAAGGTTGAGGCAGAGGTCGACGGTGGCGGCGGAGTTCTGAAGTCAGGCGATGCGAGGAAGACGAAGCAGAAGGGGAAGAAGGGAAAGAGAAAGGAAATGACCCTTCGGTCCTATTTATAAGGCAAAAAGACATGTGTCAGGCGCGACAATCAAGGGGCCACGAAACGGAGCTGTCGCCTCGATTTCCGCAGATATATTAAATAAAGAAGCATAATGGATATCTTCGTTATGACAGGTGACGTCACTCCGGTTTACAGTAATCAGAGAAGATGACATCATGGCGGTTTACCAATTTATGAGAAGATGTTGAAGATGAAGTTTTTGTTAAAGGATTGACATGAACCCGTTCAAATCAATCTGGGGCCTAATGTTGGGGATATTACTGCTGGGCGTAAACCAGCCTATCTGGGCCGGGTCAACTTCATCAGTAGTTCCAGAAGTGATAAAGCCCAAGAAGGCAGATGAGGGCCTAAGGCCCGTAGCCGGTTCAAGACTTGTAGCGGTAAACCGGAATTTGTATATAAACTTGTATTGTAAGTTAGGAATAAGGAGAGACCAACCCGGATACGAATATCGACCGGTGTTGGGACTCTGTGAACCGACGGGTGTCACCCGTGTATATAAGGGGACGACCCGGCGGCGGTTCAGGGACGACAGACAACAACTCGAGACATAGGCGAAGCTTGTTTGCTCCCTAGTCATCGAAACCCCATCAATTCCATAACAACTAGACGTAGACTTTTACCTTCATCGAAGGGGCCGAACTAGTATAAACTCTCTTGCGTCCTTGTGTCCGCTTTAACCCCTTCCCGTCGCGATGGCTCCACGACTAAGTCCTTTCTCTAGGACATCTGCCGTGACAAAACCACGACACCGTGTGTGTAGGTGTCCTCTCTGCCTTTTTGGTGTCTCGATGCCAAAGGGGGAGAGAGTGTAGGGATTTGCGTGTTTGCAGTCATGTGTCGTGCTTGGTGTGTTTGCTTTGTCGTTTGAACCTCGTTTGCCTTTGTTTGGTTTGTGCCTTCGAGACTTATCCTTCATATGGTGTAAGACATATGCGCTCTATTCTATCTTAGTTAACTTATGTTTGTGCTATCTTGTCTAGTGTTAGCCTTTCTATTGCTAGATATGCCATCTCTATAATATTAGGGGAGCGTTGATTCTAGTATGTGTGCCGTGCAGTCCAAAGCACCCATCTAGTTGGCACACATCTAGGGGGAGCCCGTCTATATTATAAAGAGGAGGGGTTTGCATTTGCTTAATATTATTTCCCTTGTGCAAATCCCGTATTGTCATCAATCCACCAAAAAGGGGGAGATTGTAAGGGCATATTTATCCCTAAGGTGTTTTGGTGATTGATGACAATGCGTTTGCGGACTAATCATGTGCCTTGAGTTCCCAGACGTTTCATCGCTAGGCACAAGACGGTTTGGTGCCCCTCGAAGACTGTTGAAGACGGCGTTTTTTCTACGTTTCTTTTTGGTGGATTTGAGTCGTAGGAAAGCCGTACTATTAAGAGGGGGTCCGCGTCGGAAAGGTTTGGGTGGAATCATCACGTACACGTTTCTTTCTAGTCCCCTCCTTTCCCCTGCACCTTGGAGCTTCCTCCGTTGTTATCTCTTCACTCTGTTCTGGCTGCTGTGGTGGCTTGCGGTAGTACTGCTCCCAGGTGAGCGGTAGTACCGTAGGCACCAGCGGGAGTACCGTGCAGTGGCGCGGTAGTACCACAGGTGCCCACGGTAGTACCGCTCCTCTGGAGCCGCACTACCATGGCCCCCAGGCCAAGTACCGCTCCCTCGTGGTAGTAGGGGTGGATGTAATTTTTTACATCCGCACTACCACGGTAGTACCGCAACCCCTTCCGCGGTAGTACCGTGCTCAGTTGCTAGGCGGTAGTACCGCCCCTCTGCGGTAGTACTGTGTCGGATTTTTGCTTCTTCCGTTTTCCAGCGGAAGTAGGCACGGATGTTTCCTTATCCGCGCTCTTCCCAGGCTAGGGGTTTCCTGCCTTGCGGTAGTACCGCAAGAGGGAGCGGTAGTACCGCGCCCGCGGCAGTACCGCTCTCAGCACTTGTGCTACAGGTCTGCCCTAGCTGCTGCTAGTGCTACGGTAGTACCGCGTGGCCTTGCGGTAGTACCGCTGGTCAGCAAGCGGAAGTAACGCGTGGACCTGCGGTAGTACCGCTGGTTGCGGGCTGGTTGGTGGATAACGGTTGGATCTTTGTCCTAAGCTATAAAAGGGGTGTCTTCTTCCTCGAGTTGACTATCTCTTCCAACCCTAAGCTCCATTGTTGCTCTAAGCTCCATTTTCGCCCAATCTCACTCCCTAGCCAATCAAACTTGTTGATTTGCTCGGGAGTGGTTGAGAAGGCCCCGATCTACACTTCCACCAAGAGAAATTTGATTCCCCCACTAATCCCTTGCGGATCTTGTTACTCTTGGGTGTTTGAGCATCCAAGACGGTTGAGGTCACCGCGAAGCCATAGTCCATTGTGGTGAAGCTTCGTGGTGTCGTTAGGAGCCTTCAATTGAGTTGTGGAGATTGCCCCAACCTTGTTTGTAAAGGTTCGGTCGCCGCCTCCAAGGGCACCAATAGTGGAATCACGGCATCTCGCATTGTGTGAGGGCGTGAGGAGAATACGGTGGCCCTAGTGGCTTCTTGGAGAGCATTGTGCCTCCACACCGCTCCAACGGAGACGTACTTCCCCTCAAAGGGAAGAAACTTCGGTAACACATCCTCGTCTCCACCGGCTCCACTCTTGGTTATCTCGTGCCTTTACGTGTGCAAGCTTATTTGTGTTATATCTCTTGCTTGCTTGTGTTCCTATCCTTGTTGCATCATATAGGTTGCTTACCTAGTTGCATATCTAGACAACCTACTTTGATGCAAAGTTTAAATTGTTAAAGAAAAGCTAAAAATTGTTAGTTGCCTATTCACCCCCCCTCTAGTCAACCATATCGATTCTTTCAGCAGTGCTACGGGACGTGCTTCAACCCAATACACTAAAAATAGCCCAATTTGGCTAATGTTTTCAAAATTGATTCGAAAACGACCGTTCATTTTGGCTTCGGCCCTTGATCTTGTCCCTAAAGCCGAAACAAACACCGCCGAAGTGGTCCCGTTGGTACCGTAGCAAGGGGGAAAGGAGATTGGAGAAACATTTTTTTAAGTGTCAGAGGCCCTATTTGGTTCCCTGAGTTAGAGTTAGTTTGAACTGAACAATATAACCCAAAAATATCCAAACAGGATGCATCTAACCCATTAAAAAAATGTAACCCACCCAAAAGGTGCTTATTTGGGTTAGTTCTTCTTGGGACCATTAAAAAAAACACCTTTTTCTTTTGCTCTCCCCGCGGCAGATCCCTCCCAACTTCCTCGAAGCTTCTTGTCCTCTCCCTCCCTCCCTCTCACCGCCCGTGAAGGTGTCTTGCCGTATCCGCGCTCTCGTCCGCCGCCAATAAGCAGCCCCGCCCTATCCTCCCGTTCCAACCTCCCCGTCTCCCCGCGGCCTGTCCGCCCGCCGGTAAACAGTCGTGGCTCCTTGCGCGGCCTGTCTCCGTCGGCCTCGGCCAGCGCAACTCCTTGCGTAGGGACGGCGTATTCGGTCAGCGGGCTACGCGAGAGGCCAGCATGGCTCCTTGCCGGGCGCGTCCCCGTTTGCCTCGGCCAGGCCCGCTCCGCCAAATCTAGCAGGTAATAGGGGCCAAAATAGCCAAATGATTGAGAAAGAGCATTTATTATCAATGTAATCTTGCCATCCAAACACCTTTTTGATTAGAGTTAGTTCAGTTTTGGTTCAGGGCTAGAATCTAATTCTAACCTCTAACAGGACCTTTGACATGTTGGAATAAGATAAGAAAATGCGGCCGCGTGGAGCATATACCGCCAGGGGAGAATGAAAGAGGAGCGAATCCAACCGACTTTCCGGTGCCGCTCCGGGCGGCGCTCCCCCGGCGGCCGCGCAGGCCCACGTGGTTCGCGCTCGCACGGGTCGCATCGGGCGCGCGAACCGCATCATGGCCGTCCCAACCAACCGGCCGACCACGCCGCGCCACGCTTGTGGCCACGAGCGGCCGGACGCCCGGCGAAGCCCCCAGAGACGTCCGCAGCCGCGCAGGCATGACCATCTCTCTTTCGGCCCTGACACGCGCGCGCGCGCACCACACCGCACCGCACCAGAGGGAAAGAAAAGAAAAGGCGAGCGGCCCGACCCGAGCCATTCGTTCCCCGAGCAGCCAGGCCACACGCACGCACGCGCACCAGGGAGAGAGAGAGAGGAGGCGGAAACCCTAGCTCCCGCGGCGCACCTACCGCGGGCGTACAGTCAGCCGGTCGGCCGAGAGAGTCTGCCGGCGGATGGTGTCGATGAGCACGACGCCCAAGCCGCTCGAGGCCGGGGCGGCGGCGGCCGCGGTGGGGGGAGGCGGAGGGGACGGAGGGGGTGGGGGAGGGGGGAAAGGGGGGAAGGGGAAGGAGCAGCAGCAGCAGGTGGCGGTGGCCGCGGGGCCGCCGATGGCCGTGCCGGCGGACGCGGCGGAGGACGCCAGGATGAAGGTCCGGAAACCCTACACCATCACCAAGTCCCGCGAGAGCTGGACCGAGCCCGAGCACGACAAGTTCCTCGAGGCCCTGCAGCTGTGAGTTGCCCCTGCCCCCTCCCTCGTCTCGGGCGCGCATCTTCTTTTGCCTCGGTAGATAGATTCGGTCTGCGCATCCGCTCCGCGAAATGTGAAAAAATTCTGCTTTAGATGCTTTATCTTGGGCGGAGCGTGTTGATTCCTAGTTGGTTTTGGTTGTGGACCGAATTGGGTGGTGAGTTTTTTCCCGAATCTGTTAGAATTGCCCCCAGGCACTTCGATACACGCGTAGCATTTTGGGCTGTTCATAGAGTTTTTGGATTTTGATTCTTTCTCTGGCTGAAATGTGGTATAAGCATTTGGCGCGCGGTTCAGAGGTAGCAGAGGGCGTGCATACTAACAAAAGGCAGATGTGTTTTATTTATTAGATGTTTGTTTCAAGGCATTGGGGAGGTTTTATTGTACTTTTTGCAAGTTAGGATCCATGTCCAACTGATGTATCAGCAGGATTGTATACTTTTGGGTTTTGGTTGGAGAACATGGTGTATATCTGCAGAAAAAGTTGATTTTGACAAGGGGTTCAGCTATACATTTATATTAGTTATAGGTAGCGAGTATGTAACTGACAGTATTACTATAAAGGGATTCACCTCTTTTTTTTGTCTGTTATTATAGGTTTGATCGTGATTGGAAAAAGATAGAAGCATTTGTTGGCTCAAAAACTGTGATACAGGTATAGTTGGTAGCTATATTAGTATCTACAACTCCTTGCAAATGCTAGCTGAGCAAAACTTGAATAATGCTGGTCAAGCCTTTTAGTGTACCACACATTACATAAGCAAATTGTTCAACTTTTGGTGCACTTAAGTTATACTGGTGAAACAAGTTGAGTCTCATTACAAAAGTTGCACTCTTGTATTGTTTAAAACCACAATATCATGAAAAAAGTTGGCGTGCTAAACCTTCTTGGCATGCTGCGCATTTTCTGTAACAGATAAGGAGCCATGCACAGAAGTACTTTTTGAAGGTTCAGAAGAACGGTACAGGCGAACATTTACCTCCGCCTCGGCCGAAGCGTAAGGCAGCCCATCCATATCCGCAGAAGGCCTCTAAAACTGGTACTTACCGCTCATGTTTCTACTTTCTAGTCTCCAGCGTGAACTGTTTCTACTTCAGCAGTTCAGCGCTTGCTAACTAAAATTTGTTTAGCCCCTGTAGCATCCCAAGCTGTTTTACCACAACAACCTGCTCCTCCTCCCCCTCCTCCGAGGGATCAAGATGGTGTTAATGTGTCTATGGATGCATCTATGGTTGTACCAAGCACAAATGCAAATGCCGTGGTGCCTTCCTGGGACAATGCTCTTGTTCAACCTACACAAGGTCTGTTATTCACTATTGTCATAATGCCGATTGAAGACTAACGATTTATGAAGGAAGTACTGAAGTTTCACATGTTTGACAGTTACAAGTGCCATTGCCACAAATAACTGCTCTAGTAGTATAGAGAGCCAATCTGGAACGTGGCCAACCTCTGAAGCAGTTGAACAAGAAAATGTGCTGCCACAAATGCGGGGTAAGTTTCCTCTTTAGCCCGTGCAAATCCATCCTCACAACTGTTTTCTTGGCCATCAGCTTAGGCCTTACCTACTATGGAATTTATGATGTATTTTTCTTATTTAAACATTACTTTAAGCTAGAGATATCTCTGTGAGATCGATTCTATTTCTCACTGTATGTATTCTTACCTCTGCTGCTCCCTGGTTACACGTGCAGCTATGCCAGATTTTTCCCAAGTATACAACTTCCTGGGAAGTGTATTCGATCCAGATACAACTGGGCATTTGCAGAGGTTAAAGGCAATGGATCCTATTGATGTGGAAACGGTATGTCTGCTCTAAGGCCTCAATTTTTATTAGAACAGTTTTGTTGTTTCACCATTGTATTAGCTTTCCCATTTCAATGGAACTAATTCCTGTATGTCTCTGCCAAATTGCCACCTCCTTTTTGCTAGTTCAGGCTGTAGTCTTGGCTATAGTTTTCGTGTATAAATATTTGTTGACTACCAAAGAAGACTAAAATAGTCATGCCTTTTGATTAACATGATCATAGGAGAGATAGTTTCTGAATGTTTTGTCATAATTCTCTTATCCAGCTTTATTATTAGAATAAAAATTAGAAGCTACAATGTTTTGTAGAGTTTGTAAAATCTTGCAGTAATGTGTTAGATATGTGCGAGTTACGAAGAAGGATCACCTACATTTTGCATTTAATAAACAGTCCTTAGTCCTGATGCTCTCATTCCTTATAGTTTTGTTAAATTTCCTCGTGTACTGCATTTCATCGTTATCCATTCACCACTTGGAGTTCATGCATTTTATTACTATCATATGCTTATCTGTATTTTTCACACACAAACTTCTCCTTTTCACTTGCAATGAATATTGATCTGTTGAAGTGACTAATCTACAGGTACTACTGCTCATGCGAAATCTATCGGTGAACTTGATTAACCCAGAATTTGAGGCCCATGTAAGTTTTGTTTCTTCTTTCTTTGCCTTATATTGATGTTCTAATGCTTCTTAGTCCTTGCATACTATCCTTGTGCTTGACCACACCATACTTCGACCCAGTGGTGATAGCAGTGTTTTCAGATATTTTTATCATTGTTAGGTTACATCAGATTCCTAGGACACCCTAAAATTCCACTTTATGCTTCACAACAATAATGGAAATGGATTTCCCCCCTTCTTAGGTATTCTGATTTCGAAGTCATGGGTTCTTGACAGTGCACAGTGTGCTGAAATCTTGTTGAAGATTTTAAATGTATAATGCATTTTGTGGCAACCCAACTCCTTCATAACTTTATGAAACTTGTGGTGTATGGCAACAAATTCTATCACAACACTTGGTGTGACTGTAACTCAGAGCCACTAACAAATTAAATAGCTGCACACTCCTAACCTAGTATAAGTCTATGACCCTTTGCAAACACATGGAAATAAAGCACAAAGAATCTTTGCCTTATAGCACAAAATGAAATAAAATAAAGGAAAGAAGACGATGTAAAGCTCAGCCCAATCCCACCCTCTCATCTCTCTCTGAGACCTACACAGGAGAAGCGCATTCTGCTGCCTCTCTCTCTCTCCAGTTCATGGGAGAAGGCATGTGCTCCTGCTTTAACCTCCCGTGCCCCTGCCTGCTCAGCCAGCATATTTCCAGGGCCTACGACCTTGTCTGGAGGGGCGCCACAACTTTTATATATAGATATGGTACCGTATAACGACCACATAAAAAACATTTTCCCATGCTTTTTGCTAGGGAAAAAAATTCAAAAGGTCAACTAGCAGTTAATTTTATGGACTGCCAGTATTCATATTTTTAAGGGAAAACATGTAATTTTGATAAACATCTTTGATATATATGTTCATAGCAACTGTCTGTTAGTGCTATGGAAGCACATCAGGTAGCTACAGTGCCCTAGCACGCTTTGATTATCTCTGTCCCCGGACTATCTGATGGAATTTGAACTGTATCCATCTTTTTCAAGCATTACACTCCTGAGCGATCGTTGATCTTCATGAAAACTGTAATGATGCGTTGACCTTAGAAATAATATATGAAACATTTATTCCCTAAACAACCCTGCAAAGATGCAATTTTGTGGTCTTCAAAGATAACCGCTGGTACATACTCCCTCCGTCCTTTAAAAAGTGTACTTCCAACTTTGTTGGAGAGTCAAACTATCTCAAAGTTTGACCAAGTTTGTGCAAAAATATATCAATGTTTGTGAAATTAAATAGGTATGTGATGAAAGTATATTTTATCACAAATCTAATGCTACTAATTTGATGGCATAAATGTTGATGTGTTATTATATAAACACGGTCAAATATAAAAAAGTTTGACTTTCCAAGAAAGTTGGAAGTACACTCTTTAAAGGACGGAGGAAGTATTAGCCATGTTGATAAGCGGCATTGCATGTATTTTGCACACAACTATGGAAATTAATTCATTGCTTGATTTGTTCCAGTGTATTGTTCTGAACCGACTGATTTACCTTTTTTTGATTGCAGAGGCAGTTGCTCTCGTCGTATGGTTCTGGTGGAGACGAAAATAAACCTGAAGGCATGGAAAATCTCGGGTCCCAGAGTAGCCATCTCCCATCCATGTAAGAATTCAGTCTCTTTCCATGTTCATATGCTTGTGGCCTAAAAATGTACTGCATCTGAACAGTGACCATTTATGTTTTCCAGGGTAACGAGTGAGTGAGCGAGCATCAGCCATTCACCATAGCAGCTTCAGTTGTTTCCAAGAGACGCTTGTGTTCTCCTTGTACTGGTCCTGTCGGCGTCTAGTCTGGCTATTTATGAATGTTGGTTGGGGCAGTGACATTTGTACAGCTTCCGAGATGATGCTCTAACCCTAGGCTAGTGTTGCTTATCAAGTTGGTGTAGATAGCCAGTTTTGTGTGCTCAAGCAATTCTTTTCCCTAGGGTGGGGCATAGCTCAAGATGGTTCTTGTATGTATACACCGATAAGTATGCGCTCGTGGATGTACATATGTGTTATTGTGTAAACGTTTGAGATACTGCGAGTATCCTATCAAGGCAAATAATAAGCTGAATAATAATCCAGCTGGGTGTATTCTCCACTACAATGTAACGACGTGCAGCCTGATGCTGTGCAATGTGAGTTCTGAAATGAGCATCTGCCCTAACAATACTGTGACTTTTAAAACTTGTGCTTCTGTCATTAGTCATAAAGCGTTTGAGCTTCATGCCTTCATCCATGGCGTGCTCATGTCAAATTTCACCTATGTGTCACCTCTGTGCTGTTTGTTTCGTATTGCTGGTGTTCGAAAACTTTGATTTTCCTTGTGCTGAGTTCCGGTGCATCCTGAAATCTGTAGCTCTTTGGTCTGTTGAGTTCTGGTGGCACCCTGAAATCCGTAGATTTGGTCTCCGCCTCAGAACTCGCTGCATCGAAACAGGTGCGGTGTAGATGCCTTCTTGTTGCTGGTGTTTGTTTGAGATGGGATGATAATTGGTTTGAAATGTTCAAATTCAGGAACTGCTGGGAACTGTTCTGTCTTTTAAAATGGCAAGGGCTAGTCCTGGACTGTCTCATCCTTTTTTTTTAGATCACCAGGGAGAGCTCCTTGTCTCCATTTTCATTGATAAGAAGGATGAACCCAGCTCAACAAAGCTGGTCACGCAATACGTGCAGAAAGAAGTAAAAAAACCTACAGGAACCACATGATTCAGAAATATGCTAAGTTTTCATCAAACTCCCAGAAACTAAACATCACTCAGCCACTAGAAAGAAATACGATGCCAGAATTACACAGGCCCTTTCTTTCTCTTCATACCACTTGCAGTGAAGCCAGTAGATAGCATGCAGTGTGGAGACAGGGCTTGCAATAGCGGCAGCAGTATTCAGAAGCTCCCTGAGGGCGCCAGATGCTTCTACAACTCTCCAGAATATGCAGCAGGTGAGACTCCAGGCAATAAGAGCATAATTGGTTTGATGCGGCATTGCCAATATTTGACAAAATCAAAAGTTGGTATTTTTTTGCGAGATTGACAAGAAAAGTTGGTAGCCAATAGTCAAATATTTAGCATCTGTCGAATATTGGCATGCCAACTTTTGACATCGGAACAATTATGCTCTAAGTCACCCTTGAGGTCGAGGCTGACGGACGGCCAGAGCCACCGGCGACCACCATCACATCTGCATTGTCAACCCTTTGCCTCATCATCATCACGTTTTTAGGCGATTGCAACATTACATTTGCTCACCAGCAATTTTCTTTTGAACAATATTATTTCTTGGCAAACCTGAACGATATCCTTCACCAACGGAGATGCAACGAAGCAGCGCAGGATCAGGCGAGAGCTTTGACTAACTCCACACCTGGCCGACATCACAGCCGTCCATACCCACACGGACGGCCGGCGATTGATTTCTTACCGTCCCCGGCCCAGCCCAGGCACACACCTGTCTCGCCCCTCCCGTTCTCCGGCGTCTCCGCCACAGATCGGCCGGCGGCCCCCGTCCGCACCCATCGACCCACGCCGCGCCCCCAACAGCCGTCGACATTGGCCGCCTACTGGAGCGGCGCCACCACCGCGTGCCACCTCCTTGCCAACGAAGTGGGGGAGGGAGGCCGGGACGGCGGTAGTCGGGATGCGGTCCACGCCGGCGCTCATGGCGGGTGGCCCCCGTCGGCTGGAGCTGCCGGTGGCGATGGCGGTGCTCTCACCTCTGGCCCGGTGCTCATGGAGGCTGCGAAGCCTGAAGGTTCGAGATTGCAAGCTTCAATTCAGAGATTATTTCTTATGAATTCCTACACGTGTGTTCGAGATTATTTTTGATGAATTCCTGCTTTAGTTTCAGAGCTTGCAAGCTCGGTGAATCAGATACTAATCTTATTGGCTTGAATTGGCTGCTTTAATCTAATGGGAAAATCAGCCCATGGCATGGAAGTAGAGGAAAGTCTGCACTGCACAGGTCTACATCCAATGGGAAATCGGATTTTATGGAGTGACGAATTCTCTGATTGGCAATATGATTGCGCCACATGAACATGAAATTCCAACTTAACCTGCCTTTTCTCCACATCCAATTTATTGCCGTTTCCTGCAACATCGTTGGAATATTTCAAACTGTTGAAATTATGTCACACCTTCAACTACAAGACACTGAACATTGCACTAGTCATTTTCACACACACTTTTTTCACTTGTGATTGAGAGATTTGTTGTAAATAAGTGGTTATATACCAGCATCCAATATCCTCATTGGCCGACCCCGGAGAGTGATAGGGATTATCGCCTATTTAACGACATGTACACAAGGAGAGAAGTGCAGGGTACTACATTCGTTGAGGACCTACAGCTCCACCCACCACCCCACCTCCTTGCTCAACCATGAAGACATGCATGGCAGCTTTTCATGGTCCATCTTCTCACTCATACCCTCCTTTATCTCACACCCAGCTCTTCTCAACCCACCAGCAACCAAAGTAGCAACTACAGCGCCGATCTCCCTGTGCTCCTATCATTCAAACCGTTGATAACCGGTGATCCTACAGAGGCACTGTCCTCTTGGTCTTGGGACCCTGTCAGGAATGGCACGAGCACGGTGCCGTTGCTGAGCAGGAACTACCTCTATGGTTCCATGCCTGCTTCTCTAGGTCTCCTATCAAACCTCACATCTCTCAACGTTACCCATAACAATCTGACTGGTGATATTCCCATGTCATTCTCCAACCTCACAGCACTCACGAACCTTAGCATGCATAGCAACTACTTCCATGGCCAAATCCCCAGCTGGCTCGGCAACCTGACTTCACTGACACACTTAGGATTAGCCCAGAACAGTTTCAATGGCCATCTCTCTCCAGCTCCTGGTAAGATGGCTAATCTTGTTATATTTGACATCACAGCTAACAGACTGGAAGGCCCTTTTCCTCCATCCTTGTTCAATCTTTCTTCCGTCACAGACTTCCGCATCAGCTTCAACCAGTTTTCAGGATCTCTGCCACTTGATATTGGCTTTAAGCTTCCCAAGCTACGTATTTTCGCCACAAATGGGAACCAATTCGTTGGACCAATACCAGCCTCCTTGTCAAATGCATCCGCACTTAAAGATTTGTTTTTTCGCGGAAATCAGCATCATGGGCTGATTCCACAGGACATTGGCATCCATGGTCATATCCGGATATTTTCCTTAGGACACAATTTTCTTCAAACCACAGAGCGTAGGGATTGGGATTTCCTCACATCCTTAACCAACTGTAGCAACCTGACAATACTAGACCTTGAACAAAGCAACCTCGAAGGTGTTATGCCAGTCACTATTGCCAACCTATCTACAGAGCTCTACTGGCTTACAATAGGCAGAAACAAAATAGCTGGGACCATACCTGCAGGTTTAGGAAAGTTTCAAAAACTTAGAAAGGTCATCCTCGCAAATAGCCTTTTCACGGGCACTCTGCCTCTGGATATTGGCCAGATTCCTGGCCTCCAGTATCTTGACCTATCCCATAATAGATTCTATGGGCGGATTCCACAGTCATTAGGCAATATCACACAATTGAGCAACCTCTCTCTATCTAATAACTTTCTAGATGGCAGCATTCCAGCAAGCCTTGGTACCCTCACAAAACTTGTATCTCTGGATCTTTCCGCTAACTCCTTGATGGGGGAAATCCCACAGGAGATACTTAGTATTCCCTCTCTTACCTTACTTCTCAACCTCTCCAGCAATGCTCTAAGTGGCTCCATTCCAACACAGATAGGGAAGTTGAACAGCCTTGGCATAATCGACCTATCAATGAACAAGATGTCTGGTGAAATCCCAGACGCTCTCAGCAGTTGCGTCCAACTGAATTTCCTAAATTTGCAAGGAAATATTTTGCAAGGGCAAATACCGAGAGGCTTTTCTTCTTTGAGAGGCCTCGAAAAGTTGGATCTTTCCAATAATAACTTAGCAGGACCTGTACCTGAGTTCCTCCTGAGTTTGGAGCTCCTAACGTATCTAAACCTCTCTTTCAACAACTTATCTGGCCCCGTTCCAAATACAGGGATCTTTCACAATGCCACTGTATTGTTGCTCCCTGGTAATGGCATGCTATGCGGGGGTCCCCCATCCTTGCAACTCCCTTCATGCCCATATAGCCAGGCTTCGCAGCATCGGCGTCGAGTCATACTCTTTTGCATTGTTGGAATTTTGATCTTCTTCATGTGCTCCCTAACTGCATGCTACTTGATGAAGACAAGAATCAAACCAAACAGTGGTGCTGATCAAGAAATCGAATTTCGCCATGAGATGCATGAGAGGATATCCTATGCTGAGATAGATGCAGCAACAGAGTCATTCTCACCGGCAAATTTGATTGGTTCTGGAAGTTTCGGCAACGTGTACATAGGAACTCTAAATCTTGATGAGAGTTTATATACTGTAGCAATCAAGGTTCTCAATCTTGGCAAACGAGGAGCTAATAGAAGCTTCTTGAGAGAGTGTGAAGCCCTAAGGAAGATTCGACACCGGAAACTCGTCAAAGTGATCACTGTGTGTAGCAGTTTGGACCGTAATGGTGATGAGTTCAAGGCACTTGTCTTAGAATTTGTCTGCAATGGAAATTTAGATGAGTGGCTGCATCCAAAAGCAATGACTAACAGCATGACCTTTAGAAGGCTAAGTTTGATGGAAAGGCTATGCATTGCTCTTGATGTTGCAGAGGCATTAGAATATCTTCACCATCAAATTGAGCCATCCATAGTTCACTGTGATATCAAACCATGCAACATCCTTCTAGATGATGACATTGTTGCGCACGTTACCGACTTTGGTCTAGCAAAGATAATGCATACTGAAGAATGCGAGCATGGTGGTGGTGGAACTGAAAGCAGCTCACTTGTAATTAAAGGCACAATTGGATACGTTGCACCAGGTCAGCAACATTTTAAACTCATTTAGGAATATTTATATTTATATTATTTGATTCAATATCAGTTTGGCAGATTTCACTTGACAAGCTAAATTGAATTGATGAGTGAAATCTGCCAAATTTGTGTCTACTCATTGCATAGCGAGTAACATATTTGTCTACATGTTTTTCAGAGTATGGCTCAGGATCCAAACCCTCCACGGAAGGCGACGTATATAGCTATGGGGTGTTGCTATTGGAAATATTTACTGGAAGTAGGCCAACTGACAATTTCATGGATGGTGTGACAGGCCTTGTCGGCTATGTCAGGATGTCCTATCCTGATAAGCTACTGGAAATATTGGATGCTAGTGCAACCTACAGCGGAGACACGCAGCATATCATTGATATATTCTTATATCCTATGTTTAAGCTTGCCCTAGCTTGCTGCGAGGATTGCCCAAGGCACAGAATGAAGATAGATGATGTAGTCAAGGAATTGAACATCATAAAGAGAGCACGTGCAGCTCATAAGGCTGTCCATGAGTTTCGAGCAACCGCCTAATCCATAGGCGAGCAATGAAGCGTTATGATCATCTTTTCTGTGTGCACCCTGATGCTATGGAAATGGAATGGGAGTTCTGAAATGTGCTTCTAAAACTTATGCTTCTGTTATTTGATCATATAGTGTTTGGACTTCATCTGAGGCGTGCTCATATCGAAGTTCACCGGTGTGTGTGCTGTTTTGTATTGCTGGCGTTCGGTGCCTGGAATTCCCTGAAGTTCAGTTCTGGTGCCATCCTGAAATCTGTAGCTTGGTCTGTACAGTTCTCGTGCCGTCCTGAAATCCATAGCTTGGTCTCCGCCTCCGAACTCGCCGTATCAGCAGGTGCGGTGTAGGTGTTTTCTCGTTGCCGGTGTTCTGTTGAGATGGGATGAGATTTAATTTGAAATGCTTAAATTCGTAAACTGCCCGGAACTGTTCTTTCTAGCATTAAAATTGATTTCAGGGGCTAGTCCTGTCCGGTCTTGTTGTTTCTGTTTCTTTGTTCACACACACACAGAAAAACATTTTTGCTCTTCTTTGTGTCGTTCTGCAGGGGTAGTCCTCCATGTCAGCACTCACTACTCACATTCAGTGTGTCGCCTTGGATAAGCTGACAAGCGGACCCTCCCTGTCAGCAGTTATGATGAAGCATTCGAGGCCATTTGTTGATCAAGCATTAATTGTAGGAGAATTATCACTGTCTTAGCTTCAGCTGATGACTGGATGCAAATCTATACGGCCTTCTGCCAGATAACCTGCTAGTAATTTTTCACTCTGTCAAAAAGCTCCCAAGCAGTATAATACCGGCGTGTTGAATTCAAACGGCTCGGGTAATTTATGGGCTGCCACGGCTCTCTTACATCTTTTATGATGGAAAATCAGATGTCTAAGTGTGATTTCAGAAAGGAAAAGAAAAAAGAAAAGGGGCAAAAGAAAAAGACAAAAGGAGAAGGAAACGGAAAAGTGTGTCTACAAATGCAATGGAGCCCTCAGGAACAGAAATAGCATCTGCAGATTTCAGAAAGAAAAGGGCCAGATCGTGTATGACTGTACATGGAAATAATTATGTTCTGATGAGCTTCGGTTTAACTGCAACACTGGCTGAATTTCTGAAGACAGTAGAGGTGGATTACATATGTCTAAACCAAAGAGATCTGTGATTTTATTGGCGATAGACTGAAGATTTTAAAAAAAATCAGATGGGTCAAGGCCCTGGGCCCAAATGGGTTGTCCAAATAATATCTTTGTGAACTTGTGATGAGGTTCTAACTGTTTTTTTTTTTGCCACATGAACCTACTATATTACTCTATCCGTTCGCATTCACATTGGCGTTCTCGTTTTTCTTCGTTTAACTTTGGCCATTAGTTTGACCAATAATGCATGTGTTGTCTGTTATAATTTTTTTCATCATCGGATCTTTTCGAACAAGAATTTGATGATATAGTTTTGTGACCCACAATCCTTGTTTAGTTGGTTAAATTTATGGTCCAACTCGAATTTTGAAATATGTGCACACCACGTAATTTAGGAGGAAGGGAGTACCCTTGTAACGAAATGTATCTTGTCCACCGTCGATCTGTATCGAAAGTAAGCTCGTTCTGGATAGCTTACTTTTATTTCATCTTTGCATTGAACAATGTTGTATGTACTGCTTGGGATTCCTACCGAAAATTTGTTGAGGGATACACTTATGCGGCATTATAGATGTGTGTGTTTGTGTGCGTGCGCGCCTGTGTGTGTTACTCGTTCTATCATTACCCCTACTACATAGAACAAAATGCCCAATCCCTTTCAGGGAAAAGGTCAAGGGCATGCGCGGGTTAATTTAGTCTCATTATTTCTCATAACACTCAAACTCTGTTTTCTGTAGCAATCTCAAGCATATTTGGAAATAGTCTACCATGTAGTAGATGGTTAACCTACACAAAAAGGCCGAAGACATGTGATTACCTTATTTAAGATTATATAAATTTTGCTAATATAGTTTGAAAGTTTAACCTTTCATTTTTACATGTGTTATGATTCACAGTTGTTTTCATTGGCTAGAAAACTTGGCATCAATGGTTGATGATACTTGGATATAAGTCGTGTTTGGATATGTATTTGTAAATTTGAGATTATTCATACTAATCCTTTCCCTTTCACCATTGTTTGCATGTTGTTTTTATAGAGCAATCAAAATAGCCACAATATGCTCAAATAACAATAGAATATCTAATGACTTTGGTAAAATTGTACTTTCTCTGATCCATATTAATTGATCAACGACAATTAATATGGATCGGAGGGAGTAGTATACAAATCTTAAATAATAAATATAACATATCATTTTTATTTTATATTAAAACATGTTATTATAACTTATAGATGTTCCCTGCGCACAAAAAAAATCAGCAACTTCGGGCAACTATTTATTTAGTAACAGAGGACTCTAGCAGATGCTTGTCCAACTGGACCGCTTCCCAGACGAGATTAGTTAACTTATCCATCACATGTGTCGACTAGTGTGTATTCTTGCACAATGTTGGATATCAAGCTAAGGCTTTAGCTCTTTCATCATTTATGATGGAAAAGCAGATGCCAAATTACGTTTCGAGAAAGAAAAGAAAAGGAAAGGGGAGATAAAGAAAATAAATAAAGGAAAAAGAAAGAATGTGTCTACAAATACAGTGCAGCCTGGAGGAACATCAATAAAGCATTTGCTGGTTGTAGAAGCAAGGAACAAATCCACCTTAGCTTTGGTTTAAAGACTAAAGCAGCAATAAGATATGGCCAGAATCCAGTTGTTAAGTACCCCCAACTGCACGCGACGTACTAAGCTTAGCTCCAGACTATTTTGTACTCACTAGCGCTCACGCAGACTTAAGTTCGGAAGAAAACGTTGCAGCCGGGAGGTGCGTGCAAATCTTGGCTTATTCGGCTGCCACCTTCAGGTAAACAAACCCCGGCCTTAGCTGTTGTTCTTTTAGGCCTCCTTTGGTTTATAGGATAGCAATCTTATAGAAATAGAAAAATTATAGGAAGTGAGATGACATGCATGCATCTCAATACCTATAGAGAAAAAAATGTTATTTGATG
Source organism: Triticum urartu (assembly GCF_003073215.2). Taxonomy (NCBI): domain Eukaryota; kingdom Viridiplantae; phylum Streptophyta; class Magnoliopsida; order Poales; family Poaceae; genus Triticum; species Triticum urartu. The sequence goes on along the minus strand of NC_053028.1, from coordinate 652,687,943 downwards.
CATAGGGTACGAATTTTTTTCATTAAATGTAGGCTAATGTTTTTTTCCTCCAAAATGTGAAGGAACTAAAAGGCTTCAAGGGAATTTTTTTCTTTGCAAATCCTATCTTATAGAGTTTCTATAAAATTCCTACAAACCAAAGGAGGCCTTAGAAAGAAAGAGGAAAACCGACTAGAGTTTTTTTTGAAGTAAGAAACAGAGTTCATAAGCATTTTTTATTTGTCAGTAAAGCCTTATTAACCTGATCTACCTATATACTTACTATATGCATTGTAGTGGCAAGTATAATGGTGTTATTTTAGCGGTACCACATAGAATGTTGTCAAGAGAAAAAAATTTAGCCAAGAAATGGCCTCTTAGAATGAAAATAAGAAAATTGTCCCCATTTTAAATCTACTACATCGTAGACTAGTACTATATTTCCATGTGCATACGAGCATTAGTGGCAACAGATGACACCAAAAGATATTGTATTGTATAACATTCTTTTGTCTTCTCTACGAGCAAATTTTAATTGGTACATACCCTAATGCTGATCTTGTTAATTTTCTTCTTGTGTGTACTCATGTTCAGGCAAATCATGTCTGGTTGCGACGAACATGAAATAGCAGACTTCTCTAGGGTCGTTGGAGGACAGACGTTGCAAGTGAATGCTCTCCTGATAGGGAATACCATCCTAATGGGGGTCATGGTCGGGATAGGCGCTTACGGCCATCACTACCGCCACCATCCATTGACTCGCTTCCTCTTCCTTGGTGCCACCATATTATTCTTACCCATCGTCTCCTACACTGTATCCATCACTAATAATCAGAATATTGTGACTGTTCTCTCCAGTAGAAATAGAATGGTGACAGGGTTGTGTCGAAGCAATCACAGATTTATGGTCTTATTATGTGCTACCGTTGTTCAGATTGTTGGTATCAATACCACCGCAATCGTTGCCGCTGATGTTAGAGAAGGTCGAAGCATTCCTCCCCCTACAGTACTACTTGTGCAAGCAATATGGACTACCTACCTTGGATTCAACATCATAAAAGGTCCAAATGCAATGTCCCTACAAAATGCCATCAAATATATAACATTGCTTGCCATTTTTTCACCATTTCCACTTATCTTTGCCAAAATAGTCTTGAAGTATTATGCCTGGTACCATGCCAAACAAGCATTTGCATTTGGACGCAATCCTCGTCTTATTGTTGGATACATGGAGCAGCTACCAGATAGAAGTTATCATGCTGAGGTGGCCGGTGAGTATACACCTCCCCTACTTATTGTTTCAAGGGAGGACACTATGTTGGTAGAGAAGCAGCCCCATGGTTACCGGATGTGCAATACAGCTGATAGGACAAGGATAAACAACAACGCGGGCTTAGTGACCATTGACAAAGTTTGGGAGTTGGATGGCATTCTTCTCAAGTCAAAAACTCAGTTCAAAGATCTATGTTTTTCATTTGCATTGTTCAAGATGTTACGGTGTCGTTTTGCAAAATATACCGTCACTGAAGCTGGATTCATGAAGGCTCAAAACTTCTTATGGCATGTGCTGCTCGAGGATAGTGATGATACGCAGATACTGGGGGTGATTGCATCTGAGCTTTCTTTTCTTCACGATTATTATTATTCATCCCTTCCAATATCATACTCCAAGAGCTGGATACCAATCTGGAGCATATCCATTTCCATCTTAAGCATTGGTTACTGCTTATTTATCACAATGATTTTGATGGCATATCTCGTGGCAAGTGGAGTGGCGAGTGGAGCTGAATGGCAGGTTCTTTGTCAAGTAAATTGCATGGGAAGTCCCTATGGAACTGGTGATACCAAACATTTTGGAAGTGTGTGGTTTCACTGGTTTGATGTATTGCCATTGCTTTCACTTGGTGCATTAGTCATGCTTTCCGAAGCGAGGGAAATTGCGTCGTACATCTGCTCTGACTGGACTAAAGTAGCCTTATTGTGCCACTATATTTCTTCGCGTGAATATCCTACATTGCCAAAATGGATTGGCTTATTGTTGCAGTGTAGATGCAAGCTAGTGGAGCCTTGGCAGGATAAAATGAGCCAATGCTCAATCCTAGTGCTCCGCCGAAGAAAAACTCCATTGGCTCTCCTCAGGCGTCTCATTCCTCTGCCTGAGCAAAAGAAGAACGTTAAGGTACCCAGAGAAGTGAAGGCTGCCATTGTCAACACACTGAGAAGCATCAGGGGAGATCTGAGAAACGGCATGATGTCTCTGCAGCAGTTGGGCATTCAAGTTGGTGGCAACTTCCTCCAAGCATGCAATGCCAAAGGTACATCCGACGCCTTGCTTTCTTGGCACATCGCCACAAGCATCTTTGAGGTGAGGTACCCACACTCAACAACTTCTGGCCATGCAAGTGTCGCCACCCACTTGTCACGCTATTGCGCCTACCTGGTGTCATATTCTCCGGAGCTACTTCCTGATGACGATGCATGGAGCAATAGCATGTACAAGGCCACCAAGAAAGACGCCGAGCGCGTCCTCTCAGGCCGCATCGCCAAGCCAACACCGGAGCTGCAATATCGACACTTGGTGGAGCTGCTGACTGCGAGATCCAAGCATGAGGTGCTCAAGGACGGTGCAAAGCTCGGCGAGCAACTGGTGGAGTTCATGGAAGGGGAGGAGGCGGGGTGGAAGGCTCTGGCTGAATTTTGGTGCAAGTTGTTGTTGTACATCGCTCCATCGGATAACCTCGATGGGCACGCGGAGGCGATCGCCCGGGGTGGCGAGCTGGTAACACTCCTGTGGGCACTGCTCACCCATTTTGGGGTTGTCAGTAGGCGTAAGGCCACCTCCACTACCAATACTACTACTACTACCACCGCCACGAGTGCTTCTCATGTCGTTTAAGCACTTACGGCAGTGTGTATTATACTATTATGAGTGAAGTGCATCAAAGGTCCTCGAACTATTTTAGAGGTGTTACGTAGGTCCTCGAATTATGAAAAGGGTCATTCAGGTCCTCAAAGTGCAATATGCGTGTCATCCAAGTCATCGAACTATTTTAGAGGTGTCATGTAGGTCCTTGAACTATTTTAGAGGTGTCACATACGTACACACTTATTGCACTTCAAGGATTTTTAAGGACCTGGATGACACTTTTCATAGTTCGAGGACCTATGTGACACCTTCAAAATAGTTCAAGGACCTAGGGTGCACTTCACTCTACTATTATTTCAAGTTTAGCTAGCAGCTGGCTGTTATGCTGCATTAATTAGTTCCTTCAATGTTGTCCTACGGTTTGCTGAATTTGTTGTAATGATGAACGTTTTGTTTAGACTGGGTGAACCACGAGCTTGCATTTACATTTCTGTATTATAAATTATTTTGCACAATCTCTTTCGCTTTTGCCTAGTTTTGCTTATTCATGGCGTTGAGTTCTAACTTGTAAACCAGCGTCAGGTCTAGCTTTTACTGATCTCCCGACTCCTGACTGACAAAGCCAAGAAGAACTGTTGGTTGTTCTTCTTGGGTGGCTCCGACTTCCGAGGAGCTTCTCCGCACTGCAGGTCATCAACAATCCAGGTTGGGCAGTGCTTAGCAGACAGGAGTTTGACGGAGAACAGACATAAAAACACGACGAACATGGCCTGAGTTGTAAACGTCAATGTTTTTTGCATGGGAAGGCACACGGAACTGCGCGACTCTTGGCTCCATGAGACTTTAAGGAAGCAGTTTTCCTTTATGGAAAGTGTCCTTTTGTTCGCGAGCTCAAATTCCACCTATGAGGGATTTTATTTTTATTTTTTTGAAGTTTAAAAAATTCAGAACTTTTTGGCAACAAACATTGAGGGATTGTCTACATAAATACATGCAGAATTTTGTGAAGACAAATTATTCTTAATGTTTTAAAAAAGTTCCAAAATGCTTTAACATCGTCTTTTTCTTGGCCCAGAGCGTTTATGAATAGGTTTTCTAAATGAAAATTTGTACATATGTAGGCAATTTGTCCATGTTTATTGAAAACAGTTTTTCTTTTACTATTTATACATTGTACTGTTTACGAGGGAGAATTTGAACTTGAGCAGAAACTTCAAGCACCTTTGCAGTGTTTACAACTTAGTTTCCTTTGCACATTGTGAGTTTGTGACAATACACAATAGTAGACTTCACACATTTGATGGAACTGTGAGATAACATGGAGCAACAAATCTTTGAGCATTTGTGCTTTTCAAATTAGCAGTTAATTTTTTTCATTACAGTAGATAATACTCCAGCCACACATGTTGGCTTTCGGACTCCAAGGCAGTACCGAATTTGGCTAACTCTAATTAGAAATTTCTTATTTTACGGCCACTGCGATAGATTGTTGCTGTAACGCTCAGGGGTCTGCGTAATCGGTCAGCCCAACTATTTTTTTTCTAGTTTTCTTCCGTGAACATCTTTTTGGTATATGGTTTTTATTCTAATTAATGAACAATGCTTTAAATTCATTAATGAGTTATTTATTAAGTATATGATTTCTAAAAGGCTTGTATTTTTAAAATTTCATGAACATTTTTGTTTCATGTATTTTTTATTTTTAAACATAATGAACATTTCTTACAATTTGTAAATATTTTATAAATTCTGAACACTATTTAAAATCTATGAATGTTTTAAAAATAAATGGTGAACAACTTGTTAATTCATAAAATTAAAATTTCAATAATTTTTGTCCTATAATAAATGATTTATCTTTTTGAGCTAGTAGTTGCTAGTTTTCCCATCATCTTTTTTTTACTTAGGATTGAATATCACCAATTTTCTCCATGAGCCGCACCAAGCACACTGGTTGGGACAGCCCACTGCATGTTTTAGCGACCATCTCTGGCTGAATGCGTAGAATAACAGCCTCCCGTATTGTATGTGGTAGTTCACTCTTAGCACTTTGGGCCGTTTAGATTCTTTCATTTTTTACGATAAAATATTAAGTGATATTATTTATATGTCCATTGATAACTCAATTAAGTGATGTTATTTTAATACAAAGTATAAAACATACACATGTTGTCAAGTTATTAATAGACAGACCAGAATTTGCAAGCTACATTTGACAATGAAAACACCGGTCAGGAATCAATGCTAATGGTTCAACTTAATACTCTAGTAGATTCTACAATTATGAATACATCATCATACTAAAATTTGCTATTAAGATTTGTTTGACCGTAGTTTTAGATATCTCTACCATGGCATTAAAAGATATAAAAATATACATAAACACTCACACACACACACAACACATAATTCACATTATAGTTTATGCAGTAATAAAAAATAATGGATGGGGTTATCTTTATTAAAATTACTGCAATGCAACAATTGTGTAACACTATAACTAATAAACATGTTAACTACGTAAACTATACTCATTAAGATTGTAACATCGTAAAATAATTATACAAAATTACAAATGTTTAATATAAAATAAATTTATTATCATTTGTCGTTTTCCATGTCAAAGCACACCACTACACCTCATACAGTTGCACATTAATTAAGTGAATGTGGGCTGCCTGCTGCCTTAAAACAAAAAGTTGAACGGGCCAAGCTAAACAAAAGCACACAATTTTAGGTATTAGTCAAAATTTTAGGCAAAGATCATATGTCAACTTTAGCGATGTCCTTTATTCAAAGGCCGCTGGAGAAAACCTTTCGCTATTTGTCATCTCATGTCTCTTGGTCTCTCGGTGTATTAATTAGGCAAAGATAAAAACGGAGGCGTGAATCATATGGAAACTATCAGCCAGAGCATGCGCGGGGGTAATTCCTTTCCACGTGCGCGAGGCGTGGCTTAAGAAGCATTTGTTAGGCAGATAGTTTCGGGATAATTTTAATTTTGTTAGTCAACATGATATATTAATTGTAAAGCGACCATAGGTAAAAAAACACGACAATCATGGGCATGCCACGGCCCAGTTTAGCCCTAACTAAGCTCTATCCCCTATCTGCTGCCATACCCCGCAAGAGGGCGGCATTGATAGAGTAGGGACACCACTTATCCAGACGCAGCAACTAGGGATGGTGCATGCACATGCACCAACTGCAAATGGTCACGAGGCAACAAACAACAATTATATTTTATTATTTTATTGATTTAGCCCGTGTCTAATTAATTTTTTGGTTAAAACAATTTATTTTAGTATCAAACTGAATGTTGTAGGACATTTCAGTACTTAATCTAATTGATTTGGTAATCGGGTATGCAGAACCAAATTTAAGAGTATACACAACTAAAAGAAGTAGAGATTAAATGAAAAGAGTGAAATCGTTGGGAGGCCTAGGTCATTTGATTGGTCATGATTTGTCCGCACTAAATTTGGGAATGGTTGGCGAAATTTGAAAGAATCCGCTTGTTATGTTGTGATTCAAATTCAAGTATAAACTATAAAGGCTAACTTCCAACAAGAGGAGCAGAGTGGAGGCCCGTCATCAAGAGGCTTGGAACGTAGCGGAGCATAGAACCAGATTCAGGACACACCATCTTTCATAGGCCTCCCGACAATATGAAGAAACATCACTCGAACGAGGGCGAGGTCAGGATATAATATTCCAGGTCGAACACAACACCATCGCCTCGCCATCGTCAAATAAACACAAACCTTAAATTTATTTTAACCCTAGCACCATCGGACCAAAAGCCCTGGGGTCCTCGCCCTTCCATCGTCGGGGCAACAAACAGAGGGAGAAGGGGCCCTCAGACTCATAGTAGGGTAGGGCAAATCCATCGACGCCGCCTGTCGCCTAGGTCGGGGAGCAGGAGTGGAAAAATCTAGTAGCTGGATTTATACAAACAGTAGTTGCTATGAGTGCTTCCGTCATCCTGACTGTTATCATCAAAGTGATCGTGGCCATTCGAGATGAACTCGAATCCTGGTCATCTACTAAAGCCTTCGGACTCACTGCACTGCTGCCAGAGGCGTAGTAAAGTGATCGTGTGCGAGTTTTCTGCATCCTTTTTTACCTAATCGATGAAATGATACATAGTTCTCTTACAGAAAAAAAGATAGCGGGCGAGCTTGGCAGTAGGTGGTCTTGGTAGTACGTCGCTACAGCTTAGGACTGTAGCGACAGTGCAGCACCATGGGTGGTTGAGCTCGTGCCCCCTCCCCCTCGTGGCTCCTCTTCCTCGACAGCTCCGAGATGTGGCAGATCATGTATGGCAGGTCGGAGTAGGACAAACCGCCTTCCTCCATTGCCGCTCGCGCCTCCGCGGCGATCTCCCTCGCCCTGGACCTCCGTTCCGCCGCCCCCTCCATCAGCTCGGTGATGGCCCTCTCCACGTCGCTGCGCGTCACCTGCACCCCCTCGGCCTCCTCGGGGAGGTACATGGCGGGGACCTTGGCGCCGGACCTGACGCCGACGCCGAGCTCGTCCACCAGCAGCTTCTCGTTGCAGAACTGGTCGGTGAAGCACGGCCATGTTAGCGTCTGCAGGCCGTGGGTGACGTCCTCCAGCGCCGCGTTCCAGTCGCAGTGCGTCAGGAAGCCGCCCACCGCCGGGTGCGACAGGATGGCCACCTGCGGCGCCCACCCTCGCACCAGGAGGCCCCTCTCTTCGTCGTTGAGCAGCGCCCTCACGGCGGCCTCGTCATTGCCCCCCCTTGATGGCCCGCTTCCAAAATAAGTCACTTGACAATGACTTGGTTAAATCTCAATTGACTGAGACCTAGCCACACTCATCATTAAGAAACAGTATAACAGAATGAGCTAGGAGCCTCCACGGCGCTTTGTCATCGCTAACCATCTGATCAGGTCGATCACTTTCTAATTGGATGTCCTGATGTTTCTCTTGGGCCGCTGCTCCGTGGAGCTATCTAGGCCTGCTGTCATTGTTTGGGCCAAGAGTACTTGTTGGGCTGGCAGGTGCGTGCGTTTAAAATGTGATCCTAGCCCAAAAGGTAGGTGCGCGGTTCATCCCAGCGGTCATTGCTCGTGCTTTACTATATTTTGTTTTGTTTTGATACAAGTCTCTGAACTTCTTTTTTTCAGCCTAAAAAAAGTCTCTGAACTTTTTGTTTTGTTTTGATACAAGTACTTATTTGTCCCGCCCGTTGAGCTAAATTGTGAGATTCTTGATCTCTACTTTTATATCTACCCACTGGGCTAAATTGTGAGAGTCTTGATCACTATATTTTGCGGTTAATTACCATAAAAAATATTTGGGGGTTAATGTGTGATGCAGATGCGGACATTCCTAGCCTTTTGGGGTTAAATCAGGCATGCTAAGAAGTATCCGTATATATATTAGCTGCAAATCAACTGTGGATGATTCGTTGGTCTTGTCCGTATGCTTCTTTGATGGTGGCGTTAACATATTCAATTTCTTCGTTTTCGTGTCTCTCAGTTGGTGAGGTTAGGATTCCTATCTCATGTATATATAAATTTAGAAACAATATAACGGGACAGAAAGTCTCTCATTATGTGAATATAATGAAGTTATCCTTTATGTAACTTTATTTTCTTGACGTTTTTTAAATATTTACACAATATTCTAAATTTTTAAAAAATATACGGGCGCAGCAACGCGCGCCATCATGATCTAGTAATACTTGGAACACATTGAGAGTCCGTGCAACATAGATACTAAGCAAGATTTTCTTCATAAAGAATTGAAGATTTAAAACGTCCAAAAACATGAATGCCCAAAAGGTGCAAACTTGCGACCAAAATTATCCATTAAATTTTTTGTTGTACCTAACAATGAAATGAGTGCAAATTTGGGGTACAAAATTTCCCATCAATATAATGTACATATCTTCGACTGATTGTATAGTTCTAAAACCAATGTGAATGAACTACAAACTACTCTGTTTTGGGGGTCCCAATCTACGTAGATAAGTAAAAAGGCTCATTAAGAAACAAATTACAGATTTCCAACTAATATGATAAAGACAATTCAGCTCGTTGAGCAAAGTGAACAAAAGGAAAATGTTGCCACTCGTTGTCGCATGTCGCCCCCATATGAATTTGTTACTTGATTTTACAAGTGCCATCTACCCAGCTCAATTAAACCCTAAACTACCGGATCCCTTTTTGCAATGTTGTGTAGCGACCAGACCTCAAACAGTTCGATCTCTGTGCATTAGTGTCATCCCTGAATCAGTAATGCTGACACGCACAGTGCTTAAAGGATTTATAACAGAGTAGCAATCACACACTTAGTACATCGAATGTCTCAAAAGAGAACTTATTACAATAAATATGGCTTAAGACCATCTAATAACGATAACAATAGAAGGCTTGGAAGATAAGTGAGTCCATCAACTCCAACGGCATCACTGAGTATAGAACCACGGCCTAAAGGCTCCTTACTCGTCGTCTGAAAAGTCTGCAACATGAACGTTGCAGCCCAAAAACGGGTCAGCACATGGAATATGCTGGCAATGTAACACATAGAGGGTAATGAGAGAATAAAGCTCCATGGTTACAGTTTTTGCATAAAGACAATTTTTCCCTACTGCAAAGGAATAAATTTTATTTAACTATCATGGTGGTTGTTAAACATTGAGAAGATAGACATCCTCTCAATCCCAATTAAGTATCATCATTAAAACCCAACAGTATTAATTAAAGTAACATGATTAGATTCACATGATAATCCAAGTACTAGATACTCAAGACGTCCATAACCGGGGACACGGCTAACCATGATTAGTTTATACACTCTGCAGAGGTCTACGCACTTTTCCCTACAAGACTCGATCTCCTCCGTTGGGATTCTCGCACTGCATGATGTTTGAGAAACGGATGTCCGAGACAAAGTCTTTCAGAAGTGCTAGCACCTTACGATCGGGTAGACAGTACCAACCTACATCCCCTACATCTGCTAGTCTACCACTGTAAGAGTTCGCACGACTTAGTCAACTATGCTAGAGCCCATAGTAGCTTGTGGCTGCACACGGAAGTTTCTAGTATGAATAATCTCATGATCCCTTTGAGCCTGGGTGGCGGTCCATAAAGAAAAATAGGCAATCACTAAAATATCCAGGTGCCTCAATCCACCCAGATGTGTGTTTAAGTTGCCATCTTAAATAATCCATTAATTTATCAATCTCACATCTGTCATGGATAAACTCACCCAATCCACGTCTACTAGCATAGCATGGCATAATAAACAAATGTAGAAGTAACTCCCAAGTGTTTGATAATAAAACAGGTAATATGTACTACCTCATCTATTTCCCAAAACCCATAATTTAATTAGATCCTAATCATGCAATTGTTTGAGGATTGATCTAATGCGTAAAACTCGGTATAAAAGGGATATGATCAAAGTGTTACTTGCCTTGCTGATGATCCGCAAAACCTAGAGATTCAAAATAGCAAGCCGCGCACTCCGGCTACTCTATCGCAAACAAACAAGCATACAATAAGTACTCATCTAATGCACGGGTAAAACTCAAATAAGAAATCTAACCAGAAAGTTCAACTTAAGAACTCTGGTTTGCAAAAAGAATCAAATCGAATGAAACAACGAAAGTCAAACAGCGAAAGAAACAAACTTTGTTTACTAATCTGGATCTAAGTCAAATTTTATAGATGCAAAAACTTGTTTGAGTTGGTTAAATGGAAAGAGGGTTTCGAGACGAAACTCCAGGCGCTTGAATCGCCTGATTCCGATAAACGAGCGAAAAGATAAACTAAAACAAAAATCGGATCAGAAATCGCGATCGGAAATAATCACGGAAAATCCGAGAAAAAGAAAAATTGACGAACAGATTAACGAACGAACGTTTGTTATTTGAAACTAAACGGTGAACGCGTTCGTTAAAACGAACGAACGAGCGAACGCTCGCTAAATAAAAGAACCGATAAAACCGATCAAAAAAAATAAACCTAGGGTGTCTAAAAAAAACCGGATCGGTTTTTCTTAGAAAACCGGGGTGGCGGGCGGCTACCTCGGCTCGGGCTCTGGCGAGGTCCGGCGGGGTCTGGCGGGGCTCCGGTGGCGGTGGGCGGCTTGGGGTGGCAGTTCCTAGCAGCGGGGCGACAGTGGCTTGCGGCGGCGGCTCCGGCTGTGGGGCTCCAGGGGGGCCCCAGGTCGGTTTATAAAGGGGGGTGGCGGCGGTGGCTTGCGGGAGGGGCTGAGGCGGCGTGGCCCTCCCGGACTCGGCGGCGGCGGCGATCGGGACTCCGGTCCCGATCCGGATGCGGGAGGCGGCGGCGGCTCGGCTGGGCCTTCGGCCCAGTCGGGCGCGCGAGAGTTTTTTTAAATAATCCCGCCGAACTAAGAAAAATCCTTGAAAAATAAATAAAATCTAAAAATGCCAAAACAAAATTTCACCGTCTAAATAAAATATTTAGAACAGGATGAACATTTTCTTGGCCCTAAACTGTAGTTTTGAAAATGTGCAATTTTTCCTAAATTCAAATAAAATATTAAGAAAATCCGAAATAAAATCTTACTTGATTTTTTTAAAATCTTCAATATTTCTTTATTTTGGGAAAGTCATCTTATTCCCTCTCTCATATTTTTATTATAGAAATAATTGAAGATAAAATAAATAAAATTAATGATCCTATTTTTCCAAAATTTGAGAACTCAAATATGAAAATAACGAAATCCCCAACTCTCTCCGTGGGTCCTTGAGTTGCGTAGAATTTCTGGATCAGGCCAAAAGCAAATAAAATATGATATGTAGTGATGACTGATAACCCACAAGTATAGGGGATCACAACAGCTTTCGAGGGTAGAGTATTGAACTCAAATTTATTGATTCGACACAAGTGGAGCCAAAGAATATTCTTAAGTATTAGCAGCTGAGTTGTTAATTCAACCACACCTGAAAACTTAGTATCTGCAGCAAAGTGTTTAGTAGCACAGTAATATGACAATGGTGGTAGCAGCAACAAAAAGTAAATACAACAAAAGTAATGTTTTTGGTATTTTGTAGTGATTGTAACAGTAGCAGCGGGAAAGTAAATAAGCGTAAACCAGTATATGGAAAACTCGTAGGCACCGGATCAGTGATGGATAATTATACCGGATGCGGTTCATCATGTATCAGTCATAACATAGGGTGACACAGAACTAGCTCCAATTCATCAATATAATATAGGCATGTATTCTGTATATAGTCATACGTGCTTATGGAAAAGAACTTGCATGACATCTTTTGTCTTACCCTCCCGTGGCAGTGGGGTCCTATTGGAAACTAAGGGATATTAAGGCCTCCTTTTAATAGAGAATCGGAACAAAGCATTAGCACATAGTGAATACATGAACTCCTCAAACTATGGTCATCACCGGGAGTGGTCCCGATTATTGTCACTTCGGGGTTGCCGGATCATAACACATAGTAGGTGACTATAGACTTGCAAGATAGGATCAAGAACTCACATATATTCATGAAAACATAATAGGTTCAGATCTGAAATCATGGCACTCGGGCCCTAGTGATAAGCATTAAGCATAGCAAAGTCATAGCAACATCAATCTCAGAACATAGTGGATACTAGGGATCAAACCCTAACAAAACTAACCCGATTACATGATAAATCTCATCCAACCCATCACCGTCCAGCAAGCCTACGATGGAATTACTCACGCACGGCAGTGAGCATCATGAAATTGGTGATAGAGGATGGTTGATGATGACGACGGCGACGAATCCCCCTCTCCAGAGCACCCAACGGACTCCAGATCAGCCCTCCCGAGAGGTTTTAGGGCTTGGCGGCGGCTCCGTATCGTAAAATGCGATGATTTCTTCTCTCTGATTTTTTTCTCTCCGAAAGCAAATATATAGAGTTGGAGTTGGCGTCGGAGGGCATGCAGGGGGCCCACGAGGTAGGGAGGCGCGCCCTAGAGGAGGGGGGGGGGGCGCCCCCACCCTCGTGGACAGGGTGTGGGCCCCCTGGTCTTCATCTTTGGTTAGGATTTTTTATTATTTTTTCTAAGATGTTCCGTGGAGTTTCAGGTCATTCCGAGAATATTGTTTTCTGCACATAAAACAACACCATGGCAATTCTGCTGAAAACAACGTCAGTCCGGTTAGTTCCATTCAAATCATACAAGTTAGAGTCCAAAACAAGGGCAAAAGTGTTTGGAAAAGTAGATATGACAGAGACGTATCAACTCCCCCAAGCTTAAACCCTTGCTTGTCCTCAAGCATTTCAGTTGACAAACTGAAAGAAAGAAAAACTTTTACAAACTCTTTTTGCTCTTGTTGTTGTAACTATGTCAAGCCAGCATTCAAGTTTTCAGCATAGATCATAACTAATCACATTTGCAATAATTCTCAGGTCTCATAATTACTCATACCAATAGCATAATCAACTAGTAAGTCATAATAATAAATCTCGAAATGCAACACTTTCTCAAAACAATCATAATATGATATAACAAGATGGTTTCTCGCTAGCCCTTTCTGAGACCGCAAAACATAAATGTAGAGCACCTTTAAAGATCAAGGACTGACTAGACATTGTAATTCATGGTAAAAGAGATCCAATCATAGTCACACCCAATATAAATTAATAGTGATGAATGCAAATGACAGCTGTGCTCTCCAGCTAGTGCTTTTAATAAGAGGGTGATGACTCAACATAAAAGTAAATGGATAGGTCCTTCGCGGAGGGAAGCAGGAATTTGTAGAGGTGCCAAAGCTCGGTTTTGCAATAGAGATAAATTGTATTTTGAGCGGTATACTTTCATTGTCAACGTAGCAACTAAGAGATGGCGATATCTTCCATGCTAAACACATTATAGGCGGTTCCCAAACAGAATGGTAAAGTTTATACTCCCCCTCCACCAACAAGCATCAATCCATGACTTGCTCGAAACAACGAGTGTCTCCAACATACATCAGGTCTCAGGGGGAGTTTTGTTTGCAATTAATTTTGATTTAATTTGCATAAAGCATGGGACTGGGCATCCCGGTGACCAGTCATTTTCTCGTGAGTGAGGAGCGGAGTCCACTCCTCTTGAGAATAACCCGCCTAACACGGAAGATAAGGACAGCCTTGGTTGATACATGAGCTATTGGAGCATACAAAACAGAATGTTTATTTGAAGGTTTAGAGTTTGGCACATACAAATTTACTTGGAACGGCAGGTAGATACCGCATATAGGAAGGTATGGTGGACTCATCTGGAATAACTTTGGGGTTTAAGGGATTGGATGCACAAGAAGTATTCCCGCTTAGTACAAGTGAAGGCTAGCAAAAGACTGGGAAGCGACCACTAGAGAGCAACAACAGCCATGTACATACATTAAAATTAATAAACATTGGATGCAAGCATGAGTAGGATATAATCCACCATGAACATAAATATCGTGAAGGCTATGTTGATTTTGTTTCAACTACATGCGTGAACATGTGCCAAGTCAAGTCACTTAAATCATTCAAAGGAGGATACCACCCCATCATACCACATCATAATCATCACAATAGCATGTTGGCACACAAGGTAAATCATTATAACTCATAGCTAATCAAGCATGGCACAAGCAATTATGATCTCTAATTGTCATTGCAAACATGTTTATTCATAATAAGCTGAATTAAGAACGAGGGACTCATCATATTTACAAAAACAAAAGAGGTCGAATTCATACCAGCTTTTCTCATCTCAGTCAGCCCATCATATATCATCATAATTACCTTTCACTTGCACGACCGAACGGTGTGAATAATGATAAGGGTGCACGTGCATTGGACTAAGCTGGAATCTGCGAGCATTCAATAAACAGGAGAAGACAAGGCAATATGGGCTCTTGGTTAAATCAACAATAATGCATATAAGAGCCACTTCAACAATTTAATTATGGTCTTCTTCTACTGACCCCCAAAGAAAAGAAAAGAAATAAAACTATTTACACGGGAAAGCTCCCAACAAGCAAAAGAAGAACGGGAAATATTTTTGGGTTTTCTTTTTAATTATTACTACTACAGCAGAAAAATAAACTACTACTAATTTTTTTTTGTTTTTCTTAAGGTTTAACAAACACACAAGAAGAAAGCAGGAAAAAGAAAATAAACTAGCATGGATATTACAGTGAAAGAGTATGAGCACTGACATCTAGTAATGAGTGTGTGTGTGAGCATAAATGTAATGTCGGTGAGAAATACGTACTCCCCCAAGCTTAGGCTTTTGGCCTAAGTTGGCTATTGCCAGGGATAGCCTGGCGGATACCCATAGGTGTAGCTGGGGTTGTATTGCGACGAAGAATGGTTGGGATCATACTGATGTGCAGCGGTTATCGCCTGCTGAGCTGCAGCCTGGAGTCGAGCTGCCTCCGCTCTCCTTTCGTACTCTTCTGCCTCCTCTCTGGTAATAACATATCTTCTTTTTGTCTGTGAATCAAAGAAGGCAGGAGCAGGGAGAGTAATACGAAAAACACGTCGTTTATCAAAAATTAAACGATATAAGAGAGGTGATTCAGGCCTCTCGACAAACTGGTGCGAAGCCATAGAGTTATAATCTAAATATGCAGGAGGCAACTCCGTATCACCCTCACGAATGTCTATATCAAGAAAATGAGCTAAGCGGGTTGCATAAATTCCTCCAAAGAAATCTCCATTATGTCTATTATGATGCAACCTACGAGCTACAATGGCTCCCATATGATAAGATTGGTCTCCTAACACAGCACTCCTAAGAATGCTAAGATCAGGGACACACATGTGACATGCTTCATCCTTAGCATTTATGCATCTACCGATGAAGAGAGCAAAATAATGTATAGCAGGAAAGTGAATGCTCCCTATGGTAGCCTGCGTTATATCTCTAGATTCCCCCACAGTTATACTAGCAAGAAAGTTTCTAAATTCAGATTTAGGGGGGTCCCTAACACTACCCCATGATGGAAGTTTGCAAGCAGAAGTGAAATCCTCTAAGTCCATGGTATAAGATTTATCATAGAGATCAAACATGACTGAAGGAGAATTACGCGAAGATGAATACTCAAACCTCCTCACAAATGAACTTGTGAGATCATGATACTGGGGGCATTTGTTAGCCGCAAAATCCTCAAGACCGGCATTGCGCAAATATGCTTTGAATTCTTCTTTAATTCTCGCACGGTCCATAAAATTTTCCGACGGCCATTCGCAAGGCCGTACTGGAGCGTCTCTTGGTGGATCCTCGTCAGCATCGCGCATAGCAATCCTGGGTCCTTGCTTCTTAGAAGAACCACCTTGGAACATCTTCCTAAGCATATTGTTTTTCTCTGAAAAATTCTGAAATTTTTAGTAACTTCAAACAAAAGTGAACCAACTTCAATAAAACTGATAGCAACTACTCCTACAAGTGCCTAGAGCCTAAATCAAGCATTAGAACTACTTGGAACCATATAAATTTGACATGCAAGCTCAAGAACATGGTCACCTATGCAGCACAAATTTGCAAAGAATAAAGCACTAGAACAAAAACTAATTGGACCAATGGAGGAGTCACATACCAAGGAACAATCTCCCCAAGCAGTTTTGCGAGAGGTGCTTTGAGCAAGGAGATCGAAAATCACAACAAAAGTGGCTGGAACTCGTGCTTGATTTGGTTTTTCGGGTTTGTGCGAGACAAAGGAAGAAGATGGGTGCTGGGATAAATGGAGGAGGGCCACCGTGGGCCCACGAGGCAGGGGGCGCGCCCTAAGGGGGGGCGCCCACCACCCTCGTGGCCAGGTGGTAGCTCCTCCCGCGGTAATTTTTGCACAATAAATCCTCAAATATTCCTGAAAAAATCATATTAAATTGGCACAGCATTCTGAGGACTTTTATTTTCGGGATATTTTTATATTATACAGATAAGTCAGGAAACAGACAGAAAAATACTATTTTTACTTTATTTCTACTAATTGACAGAAAGTATAGAGAGGGTACAGAAGTTTGTGCTTCTAGTTTCATCCATCTCATGCTCATAAAAAAGAATCCACTAACAAGGTTGATCAAGTCTTGTTAACAAACTCATTCCGATAATCATAAAATCGGAGACATTTCGAATAACACTAAGTTACCTCAACGGGGATATGCACATCCCCTATAATAAGTATATCATATTTCTTTTTGACAGTAGGAAGAGGAAATTCAAAACCTCCAATTATAATCGATGGAATTTTTCCAATGGAGTTGATACTATGAACTTGAGGTTGTTTCCTCAGAAAGTGTACCGTATGCTCATTACCATTAACATGAAAAGTGACATTGCCTTTATTGCAATCACTAAAAGCCTCTGCAGTATTAAGAAAAGGTCTTCCAAGAATAATAGACATAGTATCATCCTCGGGAATATCAAGTATAACAAAGTCTGTTAAAATAGTAACGTTTGCAACCACAACAGGCACATCCTCACAAATACCGACAGGTATAGCAGTTGATTTATCAGCCATTTGCAAAGATATTTCGGTAGGTGTTAGCTTATTCAAGTCAAGTCTACGATATAAAGAGAGAGGCATAACACTAACACCGGCTCCAAGATCACATAAAGCAGTTTTAATATAATTTCTTTTAATGGAGCAAGGTATAGTAGGTACTCCGGGATCTCCAAGTTTCTTTGGTATTCCACCCTTAAAAGTATAATTAGCAAGCATGGTGGAAATCTCAGCTTCCGGTATCTTTCTTTTATTAGTAATGATATCCTTCATATATTTAGCATAAGGATTTGTTTTGAGCACATCGGTTAATCGCATACGCAAAAAGATAGGCCTAATCATTTCAGCAAAGCGCTCAAAATCCTCATCATCCTTTTTCTTGGATGGTTTTGGAGGAAAAGGCATGGGTTTCTGAACCCAAGGTTCCCTTTCTTTACCATGTTTCCTAGCAACAAAGTCTCTTTTATCATAACATTGATTCTTTGATTGTGGGTTATCAAGATCAACAGCAGGTTCAATTTCTACATCATTGTCATTACTAGGTTGAGCATCATCATGAACATCATCATTAATATTTTCACTAGGTTCATGTTCATTACCAAATTGTGTTTCAGCATCAGACATAGATATATCATTTGGATTATCAGGTGGTTCAGCAATAGGTTCACTAGAAGTTTGCACAGTTCTATCATTTTTCTTTTTCTTCTTTTTAGAAGAACTAGGAACATCAATATTATTTCTTTGAGAATCTTGCTCGATTCTCTTAGGGTGGCCTTCAGGATACAAAGGTTCCTGAGTCATTCTACCAGTTCTAGTAGCCACTCTAACAGCATAATCATTTTTCTTACTATTCATTTAATCAAGCACTTCTTTTTGAGCTTTAAGTACTTGTTCTACTTGAGTGGTAACCATAGAAGCATGTTTGCTAACAAGTTTGAGTTCACCTTTAATATTAGCCATATAATCACCCAAGCGTCTAATCATATAAGCATTTTCTTTTAATTGTCTATCAAAATAAGCATTGAAGTCGTCTTGCTTAAACATAAAGTTATCAAACTCATCCAAGAACTGACTAGAAATTTTAGTAGGAGGGACTTCAGCTTTATCAAATCTATAGAGAGAATTTACCTTTACTACCTGTGTCGGGATATCGGGATCAGAAGGTTCTTCAATAAATAAAGAATTGAGATCATATGTTTCTTCAACAGGCGGTATATTAAGACCATGTATTCTTCAATAGGAGGTAAATTCTTAACATCTTCAGCTTTAATACCTTTTTCTTTCATAGATTTCTTTGCCTCTTGCATATCTTCAGGACTAAGGAATAGAAAACCTCTCTTCTTTGGAGTTGGTTTAGGAACAGACTCAGTAATTGGAGCAGGAGCTGGCTCAGGAGGTGCCCAATTATTTTCATTTGTCAACATATTATTCAATAGAATTTCAGCTTCATCTGGTGTTCTTTCCCTGAAAAGAGAACCGACACAACTATCCAGGTAATCTCTGGAAGCATCGGTTAGTCCATTATAAAAGATATCAAGTATTTTGGGTTTCTTAAGAGGATGATCGGGCAAAGCATTAAGTAACTTGAGAAGCCTCCCCCAAGCTTGTGGGAGACTCTCTTCTTTAATTTGCACAAAGTTGTATATTTCCCTCAAAGCAGCTTGTTTCTTATGAGCAGAGAAATATTTAGCAGAGAAGTAATAAATCATATCCTGGGGACTACGCACACAACCAGGATCAAGAGAATTAAACCATATCTTAGCATCACCCTTTAATGAGAACGAAAATATTTTGAGTATATAGAAGTAACGCGATCTCTCATCATTAGTGAACAGGGCAGCTATATCATTTAACTTAGTAAGATGTGCCACAATAGTTTCAGATTCATAGCCATAAAACGGATCAGATTCCACCAAAGTAATTATATCAGGATCAACGGAGAATTCATAATCCTTATCAGGAACACAAATAGGTGAAGTAGCAAAAGCAGGGTCGGGTTTCATTTTATTCTAAGTGATTCTTTGTTCCATTTAACTAATAACCTCTTAAGGTCATATCTATCCCTGCAAGCTAAAATAGCGGTAGAAGATTCCATATCAAAAAGATAACCCTCAGGGATAACAGGCATATTTTCATCATCACTATCATCATCATATTTAGATTCAATAATTTCTTTCTCTCTAGCCCTAGCAATTTGTTCATGAAGAAATTCACCAAGGGGCACAGTAGTATCAGGCATAGAAACAGTTTCATCATAAGTATCATGCATACAAGAAGTGGCATCATCAATAACATGCGACATATCGGAACGAATAGCAGAAGCAGATTTAGGTGTCGCTAGCTTACTCATAACAGAAGGTGAATCAAGTGCAGAGCTAGATGGCAGTTCCTTACCTCCCCTCGTAGTTGAGGGATAAATTGTTGTCTTAGCGTCTTTCAAGTTCTTCATAGTGTCCAGCAGATATAAATCCCAAGTGACTCAAAGAATAGAGCTATGCTCCCCGGCAACGGCGCCAGAAATTAGTCTTGATAACTGATGACCCACAAGTATAGGGGATCTATCATAGTCCTTTCGATAAGTAAGAGTGTCGAACCCAACGAGGAGCAGATGGGAATGATAAGCGGTTTTTAGCATGGTGTTCTCTGCAAGTACTGAAATAAGTGGTAACAGATAGTTTTGTGATAGGATAAATTGTAACGAGCAACAAGTAACAAAAGTAAATAAAGTGCAGCAAGGTGGCCCAATCCTTTTTGTAGCAAAGGACAAGCCGGAACAAACTCTTATAATAGGAAAAGCGCTCCCGAGGACACATGAGAATATCGTCAAGCTAGTTTTCATCACGTTCATATGATTCGCGTTCGATACTTTGATAATTTGATATGTGGGTGGACCGGTGCTTGGGTGCTGTTCTTACTTGAACAAACATCCCACTTATGATTAACCTCTATTGCAAGCATCCGCAACTACAAAAAAAGTATTAAGGTAAACCTAACCATAGCATGAAACATATGGATCCAAATTAGCCCTTACGAAGCAACGCATAAACTAGGGTTTAAGCTTCTGTCACTCTAGCAACCCATCATCTACTTATTACTTCCCAATGCCTTCCTCTAGGCCCAAATAATGGTGAAGTGTTATGTAGTCGACGTTCACATAACACCACTAGAGGCTAGACAACATACATCTTATCAAAATATCAAACGAATACCAAATTCACATGACTACTAATAGCAAGACTTCTCCCTTGTCCTCAGGAACAAACGTAATTACTCACAAAGCATATTCATGTTCATAATCAGAGGGGTAATAATATGCATATAGGATCTAAACATATGATCTTCCACCAAATAAACCAACTAGCATCAACTACAAGGAGTAATCAACACTACTAGCACCAATCCCGGACTTTGAGACAAGAATTGGATACAAGAGATGAACTAGGGTTTGGAGATGAGATGGCTCTGGTGAAGATGTTGATGGAGATTTCCCTCTCCCGATGAGAGGAATGTTGGTGATGACGATGGTGATGATTTCCCCCTCCCGGAGGGAAGTATCCCCGGCAGAACAGCTCTGCCGGAGCTCTAGATTGGATCCGCCAAGGTTCCGCCTCATGGCGGCGGAGTCTCGTCCCGAAAAGTTCCTTCCTATTTTTTTCTCATCGAAAGACTTCATATAGGAGAAGATGGACGTCGGAGAGCCACCAGGGGGCCCACGAGGTAGGGGGCGCGCCCTAGGGGGGGCGCCCCCACCCTCGTGAGTAGGGTGTGGGCCCCCTGGCCTTCATCTTTGGCGAGGATTTTTATTTATTTATTTTAAGATGTTCCGTGGAGTTTCAGGACTTTTGGAGTTGCACAGAGTAGGTCTCTAATATTTTCTCCTTTTCCAGCCCGGAATTCCAGCTGCCGGCATTCTCCCTCCTTATGTAAACCTTGTAAAATAAGAGAGAATAGCTGATACGTCTCCAATGTATCTATAATTTTTGATTGCTCCATGCTATATTGTCTACTGTTTTGGGCATTATTATCCACTTTTATATTACTTTCGGGACTAACCTGTTAACCGAAGGCCCAGCCCAGATTTGCTGTTTTATGCCTATTTCAGTGTTTTGAAGAAAAGGAATATCAGACGGAGTCGAAACGGAATGAAATCAACTAGAGAAGTTATTTTTGGAACGAAAGCCACCCGATGGACTTGGACCCCACGTCAAGGAAGGAAGGAGGAGCTCATGACGGTAGGGGCGCGCCCCCTGCCTCGTGGGGCCCTCGTGGCTCCCCTGACGTGCTTCTTCTACCTATATAACTCCATATACCCTAAAACTTCCAGAACAGAGATTAGATCGGGAGTTCCGCCGCCAGAAGCCTCCGTAGCCACCAAAAACCAATCTAGACCCGTTTCGGCACCCTGCCGGAGGGGGAAATCCCTCTCCGGTGGCCATCTTCATCATCCCGGTGCTCTCCATAACGAGGAGGGAGTAGTTCTCCCTCGGAGCTGAGGGTATGTACCAGTAGCTATGTGTTTGATCTCTCTCTCTCTCATGTTCTTGAGATGATACGATCTTGATGTATCGCGAGCTTTGCTATTATATTTGGATCCTATGATGTTTCTTCCCCCCTCTTCTCTCTTGTAATGAATCGAGTTTCCCCTTTGAAGTAATCTTATCGGATTGAGTCTTTAAAGATTTGAGAACACTTGATGTATGTCTTGCCGTGGATATCTGTGGTGACAATGGGATATCACGTGATTAACTTGATGTATGTTTTGGTGATCAACTTGCGGGTTCCGCCCATGAACCTATGCATAGAGGTTGGCACACGTTTTCGTCGTGATTCTCCGGTAGAACTTTGGGGCACTCTTTGAGGTCCTTTGTGTTGGTTGAATAGATGAATCTGAGATTGTGTGACACATATCTATAATCATGCCCACGGATACTTGAGGTGACATTGGAGTATCTAGGTGACATTAGGGTTTTGGTTGATTTGTGTCTTAAGGTGTTATTCTAGTACGAACTCTAGGGCTGTTTGTGACACCTATAGGAATAGCCCAACGGATTGATTGGAAAGAATAACTTTGAGGTGGTTTCATACCCTACCATAATCTCTTCGTTCGTTCTCCGCTATTAGTGACTTTGGAGTGACTCTTTGTTGCATGTTGAGGGATAGTTATGTGATCCAATTATGTTAGTATTGTTGAGGGAACTTGCACTAGCGAAAGTATGAACCCTAGGCCTTGTTTACTATCATTGCAATATCGTTTACGCTCACTTTTACCATTAGTTACCTTGCTATTTTTATAATTTCAGATTACAAATACCTTTATCTACCATCCATATACCACTTGTTTCACCATCTCTTCGCCGAACTAGTGCACCTATACAATTTACCATTGTATTGGGTGTGTTGGGGACACAAGAGACTCTTTGTTATTTGGTTGCAGGGTTGCTTGAGAGAGACCATCTTCATCCTACGCCTCCTACGGATTGATAAACCTTAAGTCATCCACTTGAGGGAAATTTGCTACTATCCTACAAACCTCTGCACTTGGAGGCCCAACAATGTCTACAAGAAGAAGGTTGTGTAGTAGACATCAAGCTCTTTTCTGGCGCCGTTGCCGGGGAGGTTAGCGCTTGAAGGTAACGAGGAGGAGCCTCCTATTCAACCAATCTCATTAATAAGGAGCTCTGAAAAGAGGATTGAACCCACACATGATGTGGTGAAGAAGAAGAAAAGAAAAAGGAAGAGAGGTAAAAAGATATCTCTTCCAAATAATGCTGCTCCTATTACTACTGTGCCTCATGAAAATATAATTGTGGAAGATAATGATACTTCTTATGATTTTGAAAATCTTTTTGGCACTTGCTTGGAAGAATATGATAATTGCTATACCATTGGTGCTATCTATACTATTAATGATGAGAGTGATTATGCTTATGATATGAAAAGGCCCAAGCTTGGGGATGCTATGTTTGATGAAGATGATGTTTTTGAGAATATATTTGCTGCAATTAATGTTTGTTCCAAGCTTGGGGAAGCTATGATTAATGAAGATGATATTTTTAGTCTCCCAAGTTTTGATATGCAAGTTTATAATAATGATAGCATGCCTCCTACTTATGATGATTATTGTGATGATACATATGCTATAAAAAGTAGTGAGGATTATATTTATAAAACTTGTCATGATTATGATTACCCCTTCTCTGAACAGTACTCTTTTAATGTGGAAACAATTTATAATATTCAAGTCTCTTATGATACTCCCACTATCCCGAAAGAGAAGAAATTTGCTTATGTGGAGAGTAATAAAATTTCTATGCTTATAGATCATGAAAAGAATGCTTTAGGTGATGGTTATATTGTTGAATTCATTCATGATGCTACTGAAAATTATTATGAGGGAGGAACATATGCTTGTAGGAATTGCAATAATATCAAGTTTCCTCTCTATCTCTCCCTATAATATAATAATAAAGCACGGATTGAGTCTCCGGGTTCACCGTCGCGACATTTTTACATAAAGGTCCATGTAGTTTTTAGGAATCAACCCGCCGTCCTTATTTAAGTGGATCTGAAAAAACGTTTTGGTTTTTTAAACTAACCCCTGCACGTGGCAGAGGACGAGAAGGTGAGGGACGGCGCTCGTGGCCCGCCTCCACTCCGTTTCCAGCCGTGTCGGGGGACGAGAAGGTGAGGGGCGGCGCCCGCGGCCCTGGTCTAGGACGAGGCGAGCGGCTCGGCTGGAGGTCGTCAGGGCGGGCGCGTTGTCGCTCGAGCGGGCGGACGAACGAGAGGCAAATGGTGGCAGCAGGTCCGGCCGGAACAACAACGTCAGCTAGAGTTGGAGTCCCGCGAGGAGGGGTCTGCTGGCGGCGGAGCCGGCGCATCGGTGTTCGCTCTTGCAGCCGCTCGGCGCCATGGCTGCTCCGGCGACGATAACGGAGAGTGGTGAAGTGAGGGAGAACAGAGAAGGAGGGAGGAGGCGCGGCGGAGGTCCTGCCGGCGGCGGCTCGGCCTGCAGGCGCGCGGGTGTAAGCAGGTGGCTCTGGATCGAGCCCTTGCTTGCTCCTGAGTATTTTTTTTACCCCGGCGGCACGACCAGCAGGCGCGCAGGCACAGCTGGCTTGGGATCGAGCCCTTGCTTGCTCGGGAGATTTTTCTTTTTTGACCCCTTTCTCGGTGTTTTTGTATATCTGTAGGTTTGAAGCTTTGAGCCCTTGCTCGGTCGTGAGGTGGAGCACGCAAAAGCACATATACGTACTGGGCCACACAAAATTTCTCCTATGGGAAGGCATGCGAGTGCGTCTCTAGGAACAAGCGAAGCTACCTCACGGAGACCATTCGTTTAGTTATTCAGTAGTCCCATATCGCTTATTTATACTTCATCCGACCACGTTACATATGCCTATGATTTCAAGTCAATAAGCACCTTCAGAATCAACAAAAGTCCGAGGTGTTGGATCCGGTTTGCTCCTAGAAAAGAAAAATAAGAAAAGGAGTAAATTCTTGAGCCCAAGAAGGAAACGAGTTAAGAAGGATTGAAGGAAAGGAGTGAATTCTGCTCTTATCTGAGCGCAAGAAAGGGGGAAAATCTGCCCAAGAAGGAAAGGAATTAAAATATGGAATAAATTTCCCCTTGAAGGAAATAAAAAGTTCTGATGTCCTAGCCCAGGAAGAAAAGGAACTAAAATCAAAAGAAGAAATGTTTAGAAGGAAAGAAATTATTCGTTGTTATGAATGTGCACGGTGAACCTCTTCCAATAAAGGTTTGATTTTTGGCTCTTGTCTGTATTAATTTTTTGACAAAGTAAGGAGTACATGAATTACAAGCATGTGCAACGTGGGTCTAAAGTTTTTTTTCTCTCGATTTCCCACCTTCTTAAATTTGACTGTGGTAGCTACAACATGGCATGCTAGAATATAATGACCAATCTCACTACCGTGAGAATGGTCATGTTTATCGTAAAATAGATATACATGTCACCACCTTCGACATGATACACACATATACAAAGATAAAAAGTGGCAACATGGATGGCCCATTGGAGATGTGCGAGAGGTTGTTTATCCCGTTGCAACGCACGGGCAATTTCTATATCTATATCTTTCCCTAATAATAAAGCACGGATTGACTCCGTGGGTTCACCGTCACAATATGTTTTTTTCTCATGTCATAATACGCTTTTATGATTTGTATGGACAAAATCGCAATATAAACAAGGTGGTACTAATCTTTCAAACACGCAATTAATCCAGATTTTCGTCCATCATCCGAGATGGACCGCATTATTTTCCACTGGCCCATCTAAGCTGGCAAATGATGCAAAAACAGCGGAGGTACTTGCAGTCGAACTCAGGTTCTCCCGCTCAGCGTATAAAGCTGCAACCAGTTGACGTAGCACATGTTTGTGTGTTGTATGTAAGAGGGTTCATCCAATTATGAATAGTCCCACCCCGGCCCTCTACAGGGTTCGTCCAATTATGAATAGTCCCACCTCAGCCCTCTACATCCAACCATACCAGTTTATATACGTGCAAAACTTGCACATATCCAGAAATTGGCTGCTGGATGATTACCACCTAAGTGGTGAGATAACGGATGTGGGATGTAGGCAGAGATTGCCATGAAGTCCACAAGAGACACAAATCGATGCTACATAAAAACCAGGCCAATTAAGACGACGACATGCTGCACGTCAGCTGGAAACAAAAGGCCCTCATGATGATGGGGCTGGTCCTCTGATGACCTGATATTCCAAATATCAATAGTCTTCAGATATCCTCAATGAATTGCTATGCTGGAATAACAAAGAACTAGAAATTTATTTATTTACTTTGCACATGTTGCAAGGTTCTTGGCACATGTTTCTATAAATAGGGTGGAGGCAATTTATACATAGTTCACTTTTCATGTCGAGTAAGGATTTTTGACTGTCGACATGGAGCCAAAATTATGCAGAAGTTGAAAATGTGCATATGGATATAGTTCTCTCGATTGGTTTGCTTGCCGCTGCAATTATTATTCTACATGTTAGATTGCTTGCTGCTATTACTTCATATTTATTGATATTGCCCTTTTTCTCTTTTAGTTTTAAATTTCAAGAATGAACAAATAATGTAAAGAATGAACTAACAATCAAAACTTAGTTGTTCAGACAGATCAATTTACTTGAAATCATAACCCATATCCTGACCGAATGATCTATCCTTTTTTTCATTATCAGGGACTGTCATTCAACGACATAGTTCCTTGATCAGGCAGATTAATAGAAATAATAAACATTGTTTTTCACGTTGCAACGCACGGGCATTTGTCTAATCTATATCTATATCTATATCTATACCTACTATTAAAGGGAGGCGATATTCTTGGTTTCGTCCCGCTTAGTTGGTCCTACATTACGTTTTTTCTTTGGTTTTCGTCCGTGACGTGTCATCCGTACATGGTCTCCTGCCTGGTTCCTACAAGGTGGGATTATTCGACAATGTAGCGGCCACTGCACCCTGCCTACTCCAAGATTTGAGAAAAAGTCCAGCCCATCCAAAAGCCCATTAAAGAAAAAGGTTTGCGTTGCTGATCAGTACATAGCTAGCCTCAAGATCGATCAAGCCAGGGTTGTGGTGTTACGAACATGCATGTGCTAGCCTAGAAATCGATCCAACGGCTAGCTAGCTTGGCCCGTAGGATCCCCAGGTAATACGTATGCCGTATGCGTGTATCCTCAAGATCGATCAAACGGGCATCGTGGTGTTACAAGCGTGCATGTCCTAGCTAGCCCATGAATCCGTCCAGCTAGCTCTAGCTAGCTTGGCACGTAGGATCTTCAGTCAATATGTATGTGTGTATTGTCAGCCAAAAGTAATCGGGGAGGCTCCGGTGCTACACAGGAAGAGGATCAGGGAGGCGACAACGCCGGTCTAGGAGTAGAGGATCGTCGAAGGAGGATGTGCGGTAACGCATCGCTTTATAGAGGGTTGTTTGTGGTATTGATTGACAACTAGCCTGGAACCGTTTATGGAGGTAGCCGATTACAACGTACACGTGCCAAACGCCTGTACCTTCTGTGGGGATACTTTTTATCCCGTTGCAACGCACGGGCATATTTGCTATGAAATATAAAGAAACCTCAAATGATTTTTTGAAAATGATTATAGTTTTTAATTTAGTGTGTAATATTTAAAGTCATGACAAAAATATTACCTACTAATTTGAGGTGTGTGGTATTTTTTTCTCCCGTTGCAACGCACGGGTTCTTTTTCTAGTGTGCTTAAAATCTTGAAATTATGCCTGTTTTGCTCTTCTATGCTAGTTGATTATTGTTCCCACAAGTTGTTTGCTCACAAAATCCCTATGCATAGGAAGTATGTTAGACTTAAATGTGCTATTCATATTCTTCATGACGCTCTCTTTATGTTACAATTCTTATCCTTTATGTGAGCATCATTGAAATCATCATGCCTAGCTAGGGGCGTTAAACGATAGCGCTTGTTGGGAGGCAACCCAATTTTATTTTTATTCCTTGATTTTTGTTCCTGTTTAGTAATAAATAATTCATCTAGCCTCTATTTAGATGTGGTTTTATGTGTTTAGTTAGTGTTTGTGCCAAGTAGAACCGTTGGGAAGACTTGGGGAAAGTCTTGTTGATCATGCTGTAAAAAAACAGAAACTTTAGCGCTCACGAGAATTGCTGCCATTTTTATTTGGAGAGTGCTATTTAGTTAATTATTTTTGCAGATGATTAATAGATAAATTCCTCAGGTCCAGCAATTTATTTAAGAAATTTATGAGTTCCAGAAGTATACGTTTGATCCAGATTATTACAGACTATTCTGTTTTTGACAGATTCTGTTTTCATGTGCTGTTTACTTATTTTGATGAATCTATGGCTAGTAAAAAAGTTTATAAACCATAGAGAAGTTGGAATAAAGTAGGTTTAACACTAATATTAATAAAGAATGAGTTCATTACAGTACCTTGAAGTGGTGATTTATTTTACTAACAGAGCTTACGAGTTTTCTGTTAAGTTTTGTGTTGTGAAGTTTTCAAGTTTTGGGTAAGGATTCGATGGACTATGAAATAAGGAGTGGCAAGAGCCTAAGCTTGGGGATTCCCGAGGCACCCCAAGGTAATATTCAAGGATAGCCAAGAGCTTAAGCTTGGGGATGCCCCGGAAGGCATCCCCTCTTTCGTCTTCGTTCATCGGTAACTTTATTTGGAGCTATATTTTTATTCACCACATGATATGTGTTTTGCTTGGAGCGTCAATTTATTTTGTTTGCATTTGCTTGATGTTATTTAGAACAATTTTTTACATATTTTATTTCAATAAAAGTGGCATTGATAGCCTTTACTATGCCTATGTTACAAGTATACATGTTGCTGTTTGAAAACAGAAAGTTTACCGCTGTTGCAATAATTTCATAGAAAAGTCAGAATGTGATAAAATATTGAAACCTTTTGCATATTAAGCTCTGATAAATTTACTACAGTGGGAATTTTCTTTCATAATTTTTGGAGCTAGGGAAGTATGGATGTTGCTGCATTCTTTACAGACTGTCCTGTTTAGGCAGATTGCTGTTATGTTTGCATTGTTTGCATATGTTTGCTTCTTTAATGATTCTATTTGAGGATAGGACTATTAAATATGCAGAGGCATTTAGTATGCAATGTTGAATAATAATTTTAGGGATTTTCTACAGTAGAGTCTGATAAGGTTTTGACAATGGTTTATACTAACTTATCTCACGAGGCCTTGTTGAGTTTTGTGTGGATGAAGCTTTTGAGATTTAGGGAGACCGTGATATGAGAGGAATTAAAGAGACACAAAAGCTGTAGCGACCCGACCTCAAACGGTCAAGCCTCTGTGTATCCGTGCCATCCCTGGATCGGTATGCTGGCACACACAGTACATCAATGTATATATCAAAGTGCAATCACATGTATAAATAACGTAAAACTGATATATATATATATATATATACCTCATAAGTCTCAGCGGAAACAAACATAAGGGTGTGGAGTCCATCAACGCCAACGGCAAGTTGAGTGTAGACCGTAACCCTGCAACGTAACTCTTACTCGTCGTAGAAAATTCCTGCAACATAATTCCTGTAACTCTCCGGCGGTCCTCAGCGGCGGCGAAGGGGTCGAGGAGACCGGGCGCGGCATGGGCGGCGTGCTGGTGGGGTCGGCGGGCGGTGGGGTGGCCAGCGACGAGCGGAGGGAGGCGGCGGAGCTCCGGTGCTCCGGCGAGAGCGCGGCGTGTCGGGGCGGCGTCTCTGGTACGACCTAGGCGGCAAAATTTTGTCAATCAGATGCGCCTCAACGCGGGGAGTCAATTGACAAAGAAGAACGGGGTCTACGCAGTCTTACGGACGGCGGAACGGACCGGCGAGGTAGCTCCGGCGGGCGAGATCCAAACGACGAAGGCGGCGGCTGTGAGAGGCATGGGTCATTGCGGAGTGGCAGAATCGAACAAGGGGAGTCGGGGGAATTTATAGGCGCGAGAAGAGGTTGCGGAGACTGCGGATGAGCCTCATCCGAGCGAGGGAAGCGGCCGGCGGGTTCGGGCGGCGCGCAGCATGCTCATCCCGAGCAGTGCGGGAGGTTGGGGACGATCTGGGGAGTGGGGCCCACGGGTCAGTGGCCGCGGCGGGTAGCAAGCGAGCGCTGGCTCTCGGGCGCGGGGCTGGGCCGGTCGGCCAGTCGGGCGCGGCTGGCTCCTGGGCCGAAGTTGGCCAGCGGCTGGCTGGGCCGCGGGGTACTCCAGGGCCGAGCTGGCCTCGGTCCAGGTGGTGTGTGTGTGTGTTTTTTAACACACAGAGGAAAATTGTAGCTGAAAAAAATAAAAAAATTACATAGTCATATTATATATCAAAATGCTCAGAAAAATAGCAGCAATAAGATGAACTATTTTTCAAGTTCAAATAAATTCCAAAAAAATTCATAAAAGTCAAACAGTGCTACTGTTGCATTTAAAATCAGTAAAAAACATTTTTTTAAATAGCAAAATGATTTCAAATTTATTTTCTCCTAATTTTCTATTGAAGGGAATCATTTTACCCTTATTTCCATTTATTTATTTTTAGGAGAAAAAAATAATTGAATAGAAACTCAAATAACTCCCAATTGGATTTGAATTTGGAATTTCAAACAACTTCAAATGGAAAAATGAGTTTCAAATAACTTCGAAGTGACTTCCAATTTATTTCTTTGAAAGTTCCAACTCTCTTTCTTGGAATATGAAGAAGTCATTTTATCTTCCCTCATGAACTCATTGAGTTGCTTAAAGTTTCTAAGTTTGGAATATTTCAAAATGGAATTCAAATCATTTTCAAACCCCTTTTCATTTCTTTAAATGGAAGAAGTCATATCATCTTCACTCTAGGGTTTTGTGATGAAATGAATTTGAATTTAGGAAGATCAAAATGCAAGATGCAAAGTTTTGGGAAAGTCCTTTTATTCCCTCTCATTCAACTTTCAAAAAAGTTTTCAATTTCCAATCATTTTCACACAATCAATCACACACCAATAAAACAAACAATCATAATAATTTATTTAATATAACATTCCAAAATTTAGAATTTTGGCATGTTACAAAAGCTCATGCTTGGGGTTTCCCAAGGCACCCCAAGATAATATTTCAAGAAGTCTCAAGCGTCTAAGCTTGGGGATGCCCCGGTTGGCATCCCACCTTTCTTCTTCAACAACTATCGGTTAGTATCGGTTGATCATAAGTTTTTGCTTCTTCACATGATGTTTGGTATTCTTAGAATGTCATTTTATTTTGCTTTGCTTGCTGTTTGAATAAAATACCAAGATCTGAAATTATTAAATAGAGAGTCTTCACATAGTTGCATAATTATTCGACTACTCATTGATCTTTACTTATATCTTTCGGAGTAGTTTGTCATTTGCTCTAGTGCTTCACTTATATCTTTTAGAGCATGGTGGTAGTTTTATTTTGAAGAAATAGATGAACTCTCATGCTTCACTTAGATTATTTTGAGAGTCTTAAATAGCATGGTAATTTGCTTAAAATCCTAATATGCTAGGTATTCAAGAATAATAAAATTCTCTTATGAGTGTGTTGAATACTAAGAGAAGTTTGATACTTGATGATTGTTTTGAGATATGAGGATGGTAATATTAGAGTCATGCTAGTTGAGTAGTTGTGAATTTGAGAAATACTTGTGTTGAAGTTTGTGATTCCCGTAGCATGCACGTATGGTGAACCGTTATGTGATGAAGTCGGAGCATGATTTATTTATTGATTGCCTTCCTTATGAGTGGCGGTCGGGGACGAGCGATGGTCTTTTCCTACCAATCTATCCCCCTAGGAGCATGCACGTAGTACTTTGTTTCGATAACTAATAGATTTTTGCAATAAGTATGTGAGTTCTTTATGACTAATGTTGAGTCCATGGATTATACGCACTCTCACCCTTCCACCATTGCTAGCCTCCCTAGTACCGCGCAACTTTTGCCGGTATCATACACCCACCATATACCTTCCTCAAAACAGCCACCATACCTACCTATTATGGCATTTCCATAGCCATTCCGAGATATATTGCCATGCAACTTTCCATCATTCTGTTCATCATGACACATTCATCATTGTCATATTGCTTCACATGATCATGTAGTTGACATTGTATTTGTGGCAAAGCCACTGTTCATAATTCTTTCATACATGTCACTCATGAGTCATTACACATCCCGGTACACTGCCGGAGGCATTCATATAGAGTCATATCTTGTCTTAAGTATCGAGTTGTAATTCTTGAGTTGTAAGTAAATAAACGTGTGATGATCATCATTATTAGAGCATTGTCCCAGTGAGGAAAGGATGATGGAGACTATGATTCCCCCACAAATCGGGATGAGACTCCAGACGAAAAAAAAGAGGCCAAAGAAGCCCAAATAAAAAAAAGAGGCCATAAAAAAAGAGAAGGCCCAAATAAAAAATAAAAAAATAAAAAAAAATGAGAGAAAAAGAGAGAAGGGGCAATGCTACTATCCTTTTACCACACTTGTGCTTCAAAGTAGCACCATGATCTTCATGATAGAGAGTCTCCTATGTTGTCACTTTCATATACTAGTGGGAATCTTTCATTATAGAACTTGGCTTGTATATTCCAATGATGGGCTTCCTCAAAATGCCCTAGGTCTCCATGAGCAAGCGAGTTGGATGCACACCCACTAGTTTCTTTTGTTGAGCTTTCATACACTTATAGCTCTAGTGCATCCGTTGCATGGCAATCCCTACTTACTCACATTGATATCTATTGATGGGCATCTCCATAGCCCGTTGATACGCCTAGTTGATGTGAGACTATCTTCCCCCTTTTGTATTCTCCACAACCACCATTCTATTCCACCTATAGTGCTATGTCCATGGCTCACACTCATGTATTGCGTGAAGATTGAAAAAGTTTGAGAACATCAAAAGTATGAAACAATTGCTTGGCTTGTCATCGGGGTTGTGCACGATTTAAATATTTTGTGTGGTGAATATAGAGCATAGCCAGACTATATGATTTTGTAGGGATAGCTTTCTTTGGCCATGCTATTTTGAAGAGACATAATTGCTTAGTTAGTATACTTGAAGTATTATTATTTTTATGTCAATATGAACTTTTGTCTTGAATCTTTCGGATCTGAATATTCATATCACAAGTAAGAAGAATTACATTGAAATTATGCCAACTAGCATTCCACATCAATATCCATAAGTATTGTGACATAAAGTGAAATAACAGTCCATAATGCAATAAATATCGATATAAAAGCATGATGCAAAATGGACGTATCAACTCCCCCAAGCTTAGACCTCGCTTGTCCTCAAGTGAAAAGCCGATAACAATAAATATGTCCTCATGTTTAGAAGTAGAGGCGTCGATAAAAATAAAATACAGACATTAAGGCATCATGATTATTCTCATAACAACAACATATATAGATTTTTTTCATATGATTACTTATATTCAAGTGATGATCTATTCACAATGCAAAAGTATAAATCATAAACCTTATTGGGCTCCGACAAACTATAATCTCAGTCACTGAAGCAATTGCAATTTATCATAACATCGGAAAGAGTCTATGTCAGAGCTAAAAAGCAAGTCCACATACTCAACTATCATTTAGTCCTCCATAATTGCTAACAACTCACGCAATACTTGTGGTTACAGAGTTTTAATCGGACACAGAGAAAGATAGGGGCTTTATAGTTTTGCCCCACAACCTTTTACCTCAAGGGTAATGTCAACAATAATGGTTCATGCTCCCCTACATCCAATTAGATATATATATATATATATATATATCATGTTCTTTCCAACATGCTAAGCTTGCCAAAGGATAAAATGAAAAAGGAAAGGTGAAGATCACCATGACTCTTGGATAAGGTAGAAGATAATAATAAAGGATAGGCCCTTCGCAGAGGGAAGCAGAGGTTGCCATGCGCTTTTATGGTTTGATGCATAAAATCTCAATGCGAAAGAACGTCACTTTATATTGCCCCTTGTGATATGAACCTTTATTATGCAGTCCATCGCTTTTATTACTTCCACATCACAAGATCGTATAAAGCTTATTTCTCCCACACCAATCAATCATACATATTTAGAGCAATTTTTATTGCTTTGCACCGATGACAACTTACTTGAAGGATCTTACTCAATCCATAGGTAGATATGGTGGACTCTCATGGCAAGACTGGTTTAAGGGTATTTGGAAGCACAAGTAGTATTTCTACTTGGTGCTAAGAATTTGGCTAGCATG
The DNA here is from genome assembly GCF_003073215.2 of Triticum urartu. Lineage (NCBI taxonomy): Eukaryota > Viridiplantae > Streptophyta > Magnoliopsida > Poales > Poaceae > Triticum > Triticum urartu. The sequence continues at coordinate 652,653,842 of NC_053028.1, read as the reverse complement.
AGGGGGAAAGGCAAGCTCAACAAGTTTGAGGATCCATGACAACATACTTTATCTTAGATATAAGAAAGACATAACTCATTACGTTGTCTTCCTTGTCCAACATCAACTCTTTGGCATGTCATATTTTAATGAGTGCTCCCAATCATAAAAGATGTCAATGATAATATATCTATATGTGAAAACCTCTCTTTCCTTATTACTTCCTATTAATTGCAACAATGACCAAAGCTATGTCTGCCAACTCCCAACAACTTTTAATCATCATACTCTTTCTATGTGAAGTCATTACTTTCAATAAGATCAATATGAACTTTTTGTTTCTTTTTATTCTTTTTCTTTTATTCACCCAAGATCATGGCAAAATAATCAAGCCCTTGACTCAACACTAATCTTTATTGAGAGGCGATTTCCTATGCATGGTGGTAGCTACGCATGCATGGTGGCAACTACACACCCTGTGTCATAAGTGCCTTTTTGATATATGAGGTGTCGGGTTTCTTATGGCATTGACGTAAGTGCATTTTTTATTGTATAGAAATGACCTTTTCTCACTTCTGTTGGTCTTTTTATTACTTTTTAACACAAGTACCTTTTCTTTGTGTAGAAACGGACTTTTCTCAGTTCTCTTCATCTTTTTGTTTGCCATTTTGGCATAATTGCCCGCTTGCTTGCCCAGCTGGTCCAAAGTCATGGTATTTTCATTATAGAGTTATTTTTGATAGTCCAAAATAATTTATCAAAATAATTTAAGATAAAACTCGGGGCCATGCGTAGCTACCACCATGGGTAGCAAATTATTTCTGAATCTTTATTATATATATCTCACGGACTCGATTACAAAGAGGGATCATAAAGCAAAACTCAAGACTAGATCATGCCATAAACTTTATTCTACTAGATCAAGATACTACTAATAGGATCGAACTAAGAAAAACGGTAAAGATAGGAGTTGTGATTGTGATACGATACCGGGGCACCTCCCCCAAGCTTGGAAGTTGCCAAGGGGAGTGCCCATACCCATGTGATTATGTCTCCTTCTTTGTTGTTGGTGTAATATTCTTGGCGATGATTCCCCTCAGGATGCGGTTCTCCTCCTCGAGCTTATTGACTTGCTGTTTGAGGTCCATTATTTCCTTACGAAGCTTTCCTGTGATAGCTAAAGCTCCTTGCACCCAAGGGTGTTGCATAGCTGCGGGAGAACAAGCGACACTCCTCTTCATATTTTCATAAGAAAGAAATCTAACATTAGAAGGGATAACTGAGTTTGAATAGCTGAGCTCTGTAGTTCCCCCATCGTGAACCTAGCTCGGAGGCGAGAGGTGACTTCTTGATCCTCCATGACATCAACTCTCATTAAGTCAGCCTCCATCTCTTCCTCCGTTGCTGGCCCAAAGTGGTCAGCGTCGCTGTTTGCCCTTGGTTCCGGTGCTGGATTAGATACCCCGCTCTCCCCGATTGACTCTTGAGAAGACATCTGCAGCAGCAACAGCTCGAAAACAAAAACAGAAGAGATTTTCATGATACGGGAGTCAAAACCTTCGGGAGAATATATAATGATTTTTTACCGACCAAAATACGTATCATGCAAGAAAACGGAGTCCGGAAGGCACACGAGGTGCTCATGAGGTAGGGGGCGTGCCCACCACCCTCGTGGGGCCCTCGTGTCCTTCCCGGGCTGCTACTTATTTTTCTATTTTTCTAAATATTCCAAAATGGAGAAATATTGCCTTAAAAATTGTTTTGGAGTCGGTTTACTTACCGTACCACATACCTATTCCTTTTCGGAGTCTGAAACGCTCCGGAAAGTGTCCCTTATGTATTCCTCCGGGGTTACGGTTTCAATAATATTGGTTTTAACATTTATGGGATTACCTGAGATATAATGTTTGATTCTTTGACCGTTTACCACCTTCGGATTTGTGCCCTCGAAGTTGTTGATTTTTATGGCACCGGAACGATAGACCTCTTCGATAACATAGGGGCCTTCCCATTTGGAGAGAAGTTTTCCTGCAAAAAATCTTAAACGAGAGTTGTATATCAATACATAATCACCTACATTAAACTCACGCTTTTGTATCCTTTTGTCATGCCATCTTTTAACTTTTTCTTTAAACAACTTGGCATTTTCATAAGCTTGGGTTCTCCATTCATCAAGTGAGCTAATATCAAATAACCTCTTCTCACCAGCAAGTTTAAAATCATAATTGAGCTCTTTAAAATCCCAATACGCCTTATGTTCTAGTTCGAGAGGCAAGCGACATGCTTTTCCATAAACCATTTTATACGGAGACATACCCATAGGATTTTTGTATGCAGTTCTATAAGCCCATAATGCATCATCAAGTTTCTTGGACCAATTCTTTCTAGACCTATTAACAGTATTTTGCAAAATTAATTTGAGCTCTCTATTTCTCAACTCTACTTGACCACTAGACTGTGGGTGATAAGGAGATGCAATTCTATGATTAACATGATATTTAGCAAGCATTTTACGGAAAGCACCATGAATAAAGTGTGAACCACCATCAGTCATTAAATATCTAGGGACTCCAAACCTCAGGAAAATAACTGCTTTAAGCATTTTAATAGAAGTGTTATGATCAGCACTACTAGTTGGAATAGCTTCTACCCACTTAGTAACGTAATCAACTGCAACTAGAATATGTGTGTATCCAGTAGAGGCAGGAAAAGGTCCCATATAGTCAAAGCCCCAAACATCAAACGGTTCAATAACAAGTGAATAATTCATAGGCATTTCTTGACGTCTACTAATATTACCAATTCTTTGACATTCATCACAAGAAAAGACAAACTTACGGGCATCCTTGAAGAGAGTAGGCCAATAGAAACCAGATTGCAATACCTTATGTGCAGTTCTATCTCCAGCGTGGTGTCCTCCATAAGACTCGGAATGACACTTGCGTAGGATATGTTCCTGTTCATGCTCAGGTACACAACGTCTAATAACACCATCTACTCCTTCCTTATAAAGATGTGGGTCATCCCAAAAGTAATGTCTTAAATCATAGAAAACCTTTTTCTTTTGCTGGTATGTGAAGCTAGGTGGTCTAAACTTAGCAACAATATAATTAGCATAATCAACATACCATGGAGTACTACGAGAAGTACTTATAACATTTAATTGTTCATCAGGAAAGCTATCATTAATAGGTAGTGGGTCATCAAGAATATTTTCTAACCTAGACAAGTTGTCTGCAACGGGGTTCTCAGCTCCCTTTCTATCAACAATATGCAAATCAAATTCTTGTAGCAAGAGAACCCATCTAATAAGTCTAGGTTTAGCATCTTTCTTTTCCATAAGATATTTAATAGCAGCATGATCAGTTTGAATAGTTACTTTAGAATCAACAATATAAGAGCTGAACTATCACAAGCAAATACAACTGCTAAAAGCTCTTTTTCAGTAGTAGCATAATTTCTTTGAGCATTGTCTAGAGTCTTACTAGCATAATGAATAACATTTAATTTCTTATCAACTCTTTGCCCTAGAACAGCACCTACAGCATAATCACTAGCATCACACATAATTTCAAAGGGTAGGTTCCAATCAGGTGGCTGAACAACAGGTGCAGTGACTAATGCTTTCTTAAGTATTTCAAATGCTTCTACACAATCATCATCAAAGACAAATGGTATATCCTTTTGCAATAAATTAGTCAGAGGTCGAGAAATTTTTGAGAAGTCCTTAATGAACCTCCTGTAAAATCCAGCGTGACCAAGGAAACTTCTTATACCCTTGATGTCCTTGGGACATGGCATCTTTTCAATAGCATCAACCTTGGCTTTATCAACTTCAATACCTCTTTCAGAAACTTTGTGCCCCAAGACAATACCTTCATTAACCATAAAGTGGCACTTTTGCCAATTCAAGACAAGATTAGTTTCTTCACATCTCTGCAAAACTCGATCAAGATTGCTCAAGCAATCATCAAAAGAGGAACCATAGACGGAAAAGTCATCCATGAAAACCTCACAAATCTTTTCACAAAAGTCAGAGAATATAGCCATCATGCATCTTTGAAAGGTAGTAGGTGCATTACATAAACCAAAAGGCATACGTCTATAAGCAAAAGTACCAAAAGGGCATGTAAAAGTAGTCTTTGATTGATCTCTAGCCAACACAGGTATTTGAGAGAAACCAGAATAACCATCTAGAAAGCAATAGTGTGTATGTTTGCATAATCTTTCTAGCATTTGATCAATAAAAGGTAAGGGGTAATGATCTTTCTTAGTAGCTTTATTTAATTTGCGGAAATCAATTACCATCCTATAACCTGTGATAATTCTTTGTGGAATCAATTCATCTTTATCATCAGGAACAACAGTAATACCTCCCTTCTTAGGGACACAATGGACAGGACTTACCCACTCACTATCAGCAACGGGATAGATTATACTTGCCTCCAGAAGCTTTAGTATTTCTTTTCTTACCACTTCTTTCATTTTAGGATTCAGACGTCGTTGAGGATCACGAACTGGTTTGGCATCTGCTTCCAATTTTATTTTATGTTGACATAGAGTGGGACTAATGCCCTTAAGATCATCAAGAGTATATCCAATAGCAGCACGATGCTTCTTCAGAGTTTTCAATAATCTTTCTTCTTCATGCTCTGAAAGGTTAGCACTAATAATAACAGGATATATCTTCTTTTCATCAAGATAAGCATATTTAAGATTATCAGGCAAAGGTTTAAGCTCAAACACAGGATCACCCTTGGGTGGAGGAGGATCCCCTAAGGTTTCAACAGGCAAATTGTGTTGCAGGATAGGTTCCTGTTTAAAGAATACTTCTTCTATTTCCCTTCTTTCATTCATGAACATATCATTTTCATGGTCTAGCAAATAGTGTTCTAAAGGATCACTAGGAGGTACGACAATTGAAGCAAGACCAATAATTTCATCCTTACTAGGTAATTCTTCCTCACGATGTTGTTCACTAAATTTAGAGAAATTAAACTCATGAAACATATCATCCAATCCAATAGTAACAACATTCTTTGTGCAGTCTATGGTAGCATTGACAGTATTTAAGAAGGGTCTACCAAATATAATGGGACAAAAGCTATCTTGTGGGGAACCAAGAACAAGAAAATCAGAAGGATATTTAGTCTTCCCACACAGGACTCCAACATCTCTAACAATTCCAATTGGTGCAATAGTATCTCTATTAGCAAGTTTAATAGTAACATCAATATCTTCTAACTCAACAGGTGCAATTTCATTCTTAATTTCTTCGTATAAGTCAATAGGTATTACACTAGCACTAGCACCCATATCACATAAGCCATGATAACAATGATCTCCTATTTTAACAGAAATAACAGGCACGCCTACCACAGGTCTATGTTTATCTTTATCACAAGGTTTAGCAATTCTAGCAGTTTCACCTTCGAACTGAATAACATGCCCATCAATATTATCAGACAAGAGATTTTTAACAATAGCAATATTAGGTTCTACTTTAACTTGCTCAGGAGGTGTATAAGTTCTAATATTGCTTTTACGAACAACAGCTGAAGCTTTAGCATGATCCTTTATTCTAACAGGGAAAGGTGGTTTCTCAATATAAGAAGTAGGAACAATAGGATCATTATAAGTGACAGTCTTTTCTTCAACTTTAATAGGTGCAGCTACTTTTACTTCTATGGGAGGATGATATTTAAACCACTTCTCCTTAGGGAGATCAACATAAGTAGCAAAAGATTCACAGAAAGAAGCTACTATCTCAGAGTCAAGTCCATATTTAGTGCTAAACTTATAGAAAATATCGGTGTCCATAAAAGATTTAACACAATCAAACTTAGGTGTCATACCTGACTCCTTACCTTCGCCGAGGTCCCAATCTTCAGAGTTGCGTTTAATTCTATCCAATAAATTCCATCTGAATTCAATAGTCTTCATCATAAAAGAGTCAGCACAAGAAGTATCGAGCATGGTGCGATTGTTATCAGAAAGCCGAGCATAAAAACTTTGCATAATTATTTCTCTCGGGAGCTCATGATTGGGGCATGAATATAACATTGATTTAAGCCTCCCCCAAGCTTGAGCGATGCTTTCTCCTTCGCGAGGCTAGAAATTATATATATAATTGCGATCATGATGAACAAGATGCATAGGGTAATACTTTTGATGAAATTCCAACTTCAGTCTTTTATAGTCCCATGATCTCATATCATCACATAGCCTATACCATATCAATGCGTCTCCCTTCAAAGATAAAGGGAAGACCTTCTTCTTAGCAACATCATCGGGTATACCTGTAAGCTTAACTAATCCACAAACTTCATCCACATATATTAAGTGCTCATCAGGATGCTTTGTTCCATCTCCTGTAAAAGGGTTAGCTAGCAGTTTTTCCATCATACCCGAAGGAAATTCAAAATGAGTTTCATTTTCAATAGGTTCAGTAGGTTGAGGAGCAACTCTTTGCTCTACTAGACAGGGTGAAGATACCCCCGAACAAGACCCTCGGAGAATTACTTTCCATAGTAACAAGTGACACTAAATTTCAGCACACTACATAAATTTTCCCTTACCAAATTCCACCTACCAAAGGCGCTACACTCCCCGACAACGGCGCCAGAAAAGAGTCTTGATGACCCACAAGTATAGGGGATCTATCGTAGTCCTTCCGATAAGTAAGAGTGTCGAACCCAACGAGGAGCAGAAGGAAATGATAAGCGGTTTTCAGCAAGGTGTTCTCTGCAAGTACTGAAATAAGTGGTAACAGATAGTTTTGTGATAGGATAAATTGTAACGAGAAACAAGTAACAAAAGTAAATAAAGTGCAGCAAGGTGGCCCAATCCTTTTTGTAGCAAAGGACAAGCCGGAACAAACTCTTATAATAGGAAAAGCACTCCCGAGGACACATGAGAATATCGTCAAGCTAGTTTTCATCACGTTCATATGATTCGCGTTCGATACTTTGATAATTTGATATGTGGGTGGACCGGTGCTTGGGTGCTGTTCTTACTTGAACAAACATCCCACTTATGATTAACCTCTATTGCAAGCATCCGTAACTACAACAAAAGTATTAAGGTAAACCTAACCATAGCATGAAACATATGGATCCAAATCAGCCCCTTACGAAGCAACGCATAAACTAGGGTTTAAGCTTCTGTCACTCTAGCAACCCATCATCTACTTATTACTTCCCAATGCCTTCCTATAGGCCCAAAAAATGGTGAAGTGTTATGTAGTCGACGTTCACATAACACCACTAGAGGCTAGACAACATACATCTTATCAAAATATCAAATGAATACCAAATTCACATGACTACTAATAGCAAGACTTCTCCCTTGTCCTCAGGAACAAACGTAATTACTCACAAAGCATATTCATGCTCATAATCAGAGGGGTAATAATATGCATATAGGATCTGAACATATGATCTTCCACCAAATAAACCAACTAGCATCAACTACAAGGAGTAATCAACACTAATAGCAACCTACACTACTGGAATCAGCTAGTTTGCCATCTGCCAGTTCTTTGCCGTCCGCTAGCGGACGGCAAAGAAGCTCTTTGCCATCAGCTTCCAAAAAGCAGACGGCAAAGAACTGGCTGATGGCAAAGACCAAGTTTGCCATCAGCCAGTTCTTTGCCGTCCGCTAGCGGACGGCAAAGATTCTTTGCCGTCGGCTAGCGGATGGCAAAGAGGGAGGGGCCCCACTGACGAACTGCAAAAAAAACCTAACGGGCCCCCTCTTTGCCGTCCGCTAGCGGACGGCAAAGAGCAAGAAGGCGGACGGCAAAGTGCCGCGGACGGCAAAGAGGGAGGCCCCACGTAACGTTAACGGGGCCGCGCCCCACACCCCCCTCTCTCTCTTTCTCTCCCACCTCTCGCCACCCCGTCGCACCACGCTCCGCCGCCGCCCCAGCGCCCCCCGCCGCCGCCCCAGGCCGCCCCGCCCCCCTCCTCCGCCGCCCCAGGCCGCCCCGCCCCGCTCCTCCGCCGCCCCAGGCCGCACCGCCCCCCTCCTCCTCCCTGCCGGTGAGCTTCTTTCTTTTTTTCCTTTTTTCTATTTTTTTAGTTTTAGGTTTATGTTTAATTTAGATTTAGTTTTAGTTTTAGGATTAGTTTTTAGGTTTATAGGTTTAGTTTTAGTTTAGTTTTAGGTTTAGATTTAGTTTTTTCTTTTTCTGTTTTTTTAGTTTTAGGTTTAGGTTTAGTTTAGTTTTAGGAAAGAAGAAAAAGAGAAAAAGAAGAGATCAGGAGAAGAAGAAGAAGAAGAGGAGGAGGAGGAGAAGAAAAAAGAAGAAGAGGAAGAAGAAGAAGAAAAAAGAGGAGAGGAGGAGAAGAAGAAGAGGAAAAAGGAAAGGAGGAAGAAGAAGAAGAAAAAAGAGGAGAGGAGGAGAAGAAGAAGAGGAAAAAGGAAAGGAGGAAGAAGAAGAAGAAGAAGAAGAAGAAGGAAAAAAAGGAAGAAAAGGAAAAAGAGGAAGAAGAAGAAAAGGAAAAAAACCCGACCCGACACGGTACCCTGACCCCGACCCAGCACCCTGACACGACACCCCGACCCCGAGACCCCGACCCCGACACCCCGACTCCGACCCCGACCCCGGCACCCCGACACGACACCCCAACCCCTAGACCCCGACCCCGACACCCCGACCCCGACCCCGACCCCGACACCCCGACACCCCGACCGACCCGACATACCGACCCCCACCCCCGAGCCGACCCCCGACACACCCGACCCCGACGCTGACCCAACACCTTGACCCCACACCCGAACCCGGACCGACCCACACTGACCCCACATGACACCCCGACCCCGACCCCCCGACCCCGACACCCCGACCCCGACCTGACCCCGACACACCCGACCCCGACTGACCCGACACCCGACCCCGCCTGACCACCCCGACCCCGAACCCCGACACCGACACGGCACTACCCCGACATCGACACGACACCCCGACCCCCCGACCCCGAACACCGACCCCGACACGGCACCCCGACACCGACAGGACACCCCGACCACCGACACCTCCCGAAAAGGTGTTCTTTGGCCTTCCAGAGGCCGACGGGGTCATATATTTGTGAATTATTAGTTAGGTCATATATTTTTCGATTTTGTTATGAAAAACATCATATATAATTGTGTTGATCGTGTAGTTTTAAATGTGCAGTTGTTTCATCGCTGCGAGGTTTGGTGTTCGACGACCTTGCCGTGCGTTTGACGGGCTCTGCCCCTTCGTTCGTGGGTGAGCACAAATGACAAGTCCTCCTCCCCCATTAATTATTTGATCTATTCCGATGAAACTTGATAGCTAGCTATGTATGTGTCTTGAATCATCAGTATGCGTAACCAATATGTGTCTCCCGTTCGAAAGCATCATAGTTATAAATATGCATGCATTTGCATATATATAACCTTGATTCTTTCGAATTGTCCAACGCTATCCATGGACAGCCCGAGTATGTGTAGATTGGGTTCGTTTTCCCATATGCTTTGCTCCGGATCCGACGCATATATTTCGTCAGTGCCTCCCCTGTTGTTCTCCGGGTACACATCCTCTCTGTTTATTGCAGAACGTGTATCAGGAGAACAGCGGGGAGGTGCTGCCGAAATTCTCTCAGTCTGACCTCGATGATGCAAACAACTTCACCAACATCTCCTCCCACAACAAGCTCGTGAGATATAGAGATGAGGGGAAGGCGAGGAAAGGGGAGGACTTTAACCCGAGCCAGGGTCCCATTGATCCAGAGCTGGTGATGATATCTGGTGGCGGGAGGTCCCATGGCTCCATAGCCATTGGAGATGGACTTATCCGTTGTCCTAGCACTCTCCCGGAGATCAAGGCGCGCCAGTCGAGCTCCGCTCCTGAGATAAGGCCTCGTGAACGGCCAGTGCAACTCGCCATCAAGGTTAGTGATACGTACTCAGTTATCTTTCTCCATTACATTGTGTGCGCTTCCATCAATGATTACAAATGGTCATGTGAGTGGTGTTGCAGGCTGCTATACAGAGTGAGAGAGATAGAACGGAGAAACTTCTGGCGGAGGCGGCGGAGAGGCAGCGGGAGTTGGAGGAGAGGACGACAAAGATGATGGAGGAGGAGAGGGCACGGAATGACATGCAGGCAAGGGCCATGTACGAGCTCCTTGTGGTAAGTTTCTTCTGCAGATTAGCCAAAACATTCATGTAGTGTTTGTCTCATTACTAACTAGTATGACTGAGTCGTCAAAACCAAATGTGCAGTCTGTGTGCGAGAAGACAGGTCAGACCGCTCCGCCGATGCCAGTGATTGCTCCTGGGACCACGGTGAGTTTTATTGAATGGACATTACTTGCTAGTCTTAACATTTGAGTGTCATCATGCTAACAAGACATTGGAAATGATCTTTGGTGCAGCGTAACTCCAGACAAGCATCGCACGATCCTTCTCCAGCTACCGACACGAGCCACCGCTCCTACACTCCTAGATCTTGGTAAGTTTATCTAGTGTTTTGCTTAACACATGCATAAAGACCTAGACTTAGCTTTATTTCCTCCAATGCTTACCATAATGACCTAGACTTAGCTTCTTCACCTCCAAAATGACTTAATAAGCTTACTGACCTCCAAAACCATCCATTTTACCTAAGTTAGCTCTAAAACGATCTGTACTTAGCTTACTTATGTCAAAAATTGCATAATTAGCTTAGTTAGCTTATAGACGATCCATTTTACCTAAGTTAGCTCTAAAATGACCCATTTTACCTAGGTTAGCTTATAAATGATCCAGTTCATCAAAGTTAGCTCAAAAATGACCCATTTTACCTAGATTAGCTCCTAAATGATCCATTTTACCTACGTTAGCTTTAAAATGACCCATTTCACCTAGGTTAACTCCAAAATGACCAATCTTACCTAGGTTATCTCATAAACGATCCATTTCAACTAATTTAGCTCATAAACGATCCATTTCACCTAGGTTACCTAAAAAACGATCCATTTCACCTAAATTAGCTCTTAAATGATCCATTTCACCTAAGTTAGCTCAAAAAGATCCATTTCAACTAAATTAGCTCATAAATGATCCATTTCACCTAAGTTAGCTCAAAAACGATCCATTTCAACTAATTTAGCTCATAAATGATCCATTTCATCTAAGTTAGCTAAAAAAGATCCATTTCACCTTAGTTACCTGAAAAACGATCCATTTGACCTTAGTTAGCTCATAAACGACCCATTTCAACTAAGTTAGCTCATAAATGATCCATTTCACCTTAGCTAGCTCATAAACGACCCATTTCAACTTAGTTAGCTCATATATGATCCATTTCACCTAAGTTAGCTCAAAAAGATCCATTTCAACTAAATTAGCTCATAAATGATCCATTTCACCTAAGTTAGCTCAAAAATGATCCATTTCACCTAAGTTAGCTCAAAAACGATCCATTTCAACTAAGTTAGCTCATAAATGATCCATTTCATCTAAGTTAGCTAAAAAGATCCATTTCACCTTAGTTACCTGAAAAACGATCCATTTGACCTTAGTTAGCTCATAAATGACCCATTTCAACTAAGTTAGCTCATAAATGATCCATTTCACCTTAGCTAGCTCATAAACGACCCATTTCAACTTAGTTAGCTCATATATGATCCATTTCACGTAAGTTAGCTCATAAATGACATACTCTTCTTGTTCTAGTCTTCTTCTTGTTCTACTCTTCTTGTTCTAGTCTTCTTCTTGTTCTATTCTTCTTGTTCTAACTTTCTTATTTTTCATTTTGCAGAGTTCATTCACTTGACGAAAGCTTGCATAGATGGAGTGCTCCTTATCCCTTTCTCTGTTTCTTTTGTATCGTTGAACTATGCATGTATCGTTGGATGAAACTATTGTAATATATATGGTTGGATGCCTCTATGTTGAACTTGTTATGTATGATGGAACTATGCATGTAATATATATGGTTGGATGATGAAGTTATGTGTTGGATATCTTATATGTTTGCTCTGTAATGGCCTTTTGAAATATATCTATATATGTCATCTATATTTGTGATGAAAATTGTTGGATTTAATAAAAAACAGATAAAAGAGCCAATATGCAGGCTCTTTGCCGTCTGCCACCGACGGCACCGGGCTCTTTGCCGTCTGCCGCAGACGGCAAAGAAGGCACGTGGCATCCAGCTATGCTTCCTGGGAGCTGACCCGTTTGGTCAGTTTGCCTACAGTGGCAGACGGCAAAGACTTTGCCATCAGTGGCAGACGGCAAAGAACCTGCCATGTAGTGACGTGTAGATGACATCATACGGCGGACGGCAAAGACACTAGAAAGTTTGCCGTCAGCGGCGGACAGCAAAGGCCTGCTGTTAGCCACTTAACGGACTGACAGCGCAATTATTGCCGTCCGCCTTCTTTGCCGTCTGCCGCGCTCTCTTTGCCGTCTGCGGCGGACGGCAAAGACTTTGCCATCAGTAGCAGACGGCAAAGTAGCTGTTTACCGAAGCCTACTTTGCCGGAGCCTTTTGCCGTCCGCGGCTGACGGCAAAGGCCTTTGCCGTCCGCCGTTCATGCCTTTGCCGTCCGCCGTGGCAGACGGCAAAGTAGCTGATTCCTGTAGTGCTACTAGCACCAATCCTGGATCTTGAGACAAGAATTGGATACAAGAGATGAACTAGGGTTTGGAGATGAGATGGTGCTGGTGAAGATGTTGATGGAGATTGCCCTCTCCCGATGAGAGGAGCATTGGTGATGAAAATGGTGATGATTTCCCCCTCCCGGAGGGAAGTATCCCCGGCAGAACAGCTCTGCCGGAGCTCTAGATTGGATCCGCCAAGGTTCCACCTCGTGGCGGCGGAGTCTTGTCCCGAAAAGTCCCTTCCTATTTTTTCTCATCAAAAGACTTCATATAGGAGAAGATGGACGTCGGAGAGCCACCAGGGGGCCCACGAGGTAGGGGGTGCGCCCTAGGGGGGGGGCGCCCCCCACCCTCGTGAGCAGGGTGTGGGCCCCCTGGCCTTCATCTTTGGCGAGGATTTTTCTTTATTTATTTTAAGATGTTCCGTGGAGTTTCAAGACTTTTGGAGTTGCGTAGAATAGGTCTCTAATATTTGCTTCTTTTCCAGCCCAGAATTCCAGCTGCCGGCATTCTCCCTCCTTATGTAAACCTTGTAAAATAAGAGAGAATAGCCATAAATATTGTGACATAAAGTGAAATAACAGTCCATAATGCAATAAATATCGATATAAAAGCATGATGCAAAATGGACGTATCAATAACCCACAAGTATAGGGGATCGCAACAGCTTTCGAGGGTGGAGTATTCAACCCAAATTTATTGGTTTGACACAAGGGGAGCCAAAGAATATTCTCAAGTATTAGCAGCTGAGTTGTCAATTCAACCACACCTGGAAACTTAGTATCTGCAGCAAAGTGTTTAGTAGCACAGTAATATGATAGTGGTGGTAGCAGCAACAAAAGTAAAGACAACAAAAGTAATGTTTTTGGTATTTTGTAGTGATTGTAACAGTAGCAGCGGGAAAGTAAATAAGCGTAAACCAGTATATGGAAAACTCGTAGGCACCGAATCAGTGATGGATAATTATGCCGGATGCGGTTCATCATGTATCAGTCATAACATAGGGTGACACAGAATTAGCTCCAATTCATCAATGTAATGTAGGCATGTATTCCGTATATAGTCATACATGCTTATGGAAAAGAACTTGCATGACATCTTTTGTCCTATCCTCCCGTGGCAGCGGGGTCCTATTGGAAACTAAGGGATATTAAGGCCTCCTTTTAATAGAGAACCGGAACAAAGCATTAGAACATAGTGAATACATGAACTCCTCAAACTATGGTCATCACCGGGAGTGGTCCCGATTATTGTCACTTTGGGGTTGCCGGATCATAACACATAGTAGGTGACTATAGACTTGCAAGATAGGATCAAGAACTCACATATATTCATGAAAACATAATAGGTTCAGATCTGAAATCATGGCACTCGGGCCCTAGTGACAAGCATTAAGCATAGCAAAGTCATAGCAACATCAATCTCGGAACATAATGGATACTAGGGAACAAACCCTAACAAAACTAACCCGATTACATGATAAATATCATCCAACCCATCACTGTCCAGCAAGCCTACAATGGAATTACTCACGCACGGCAGTGAGCATCATGAAATTGGTGATGGAGGATGGTTGATGATGACGACGGCGACGAATCCCCCTCTCTGGAGCCCCGAACGGACTCCAGATCAGCCCTCTCGAGAGGTTTTAGGGCTTGGCGGCGGCTCCGTATCGTAAAACGCGATGATTTCTTCTCTCTGATTTTTTTTCTCTCTGAGAGCAAATATATAGAGTTGGAGTTGGCGTCGGAGGGCATACAGGGGGCCCACGAGGTAGGGGGCGCGCCCTAGAGGGGGGGCGCGCCCCACCCTCGTGGACTGGGTGTGGGCCCCCTGGTCTTCATCTTTGGCGAGGATTTTTTATTTTTTTTCTAAGATGTTCCGTGGAGTTTCAGGTCATTCCGAGAATATTTTTTTCTGCACATAAAACAACACCATGGCAATTCTGCTGAAAACAACGTCAGTCCGGGTTAGTTCCATTCAAATCATACAAGTTAGAGTCCAAAACAAGGGCAAAAGTGTTTGGAAAAGTAGATACGACGGAGACGTATCAATGACCTAATGTATAACATTCCAAATTGAAAATTTGGGATGTTACAAACCTACCCCCCTTAAGATGAATCTCGCCCTCGAGATTCGGGTTGGCTAGAAAATAGGTGAGGGGGTCCTTCAGCAGTTCTTCCTCTGCTCCCAGGTGGCTTCATCCTCGGTGTGGTGGCTCCACTGAACTTTGCAGAACTTGATAACCTTGCTGTGGGTGACTTGGCTGGCATACTCAAGAATCTTGACTGGTTTCTCCTCATAGGTCAAATCACTATCCAACTGAATTGCTTCCAGTAGCACTGTATCTCTCAGCGGTATGTCCGCCATCTCTGCGTGGCACTTCTTCAACTAGGAAACATGGAACACATCGTGAACTCCTGACAATCCTTCAGGCAACTCCAACTTGTAGGCAACTTCTCCCATACGTTTTTGTATGGTCCCACAAAACGTGGTGCTAACTTTCCCTTAACTCCAAAGCGCTTAACTCCCCGAAGTGGAGATACTCGAAGATAAACTCGGTCTCCGACTTCGTAAACTGTCTCCTTGTGTTTAGATTATGTGTAGCTCTTCTGCCTGGACTGGGCTACCTTGAGCCTATCGCGAATCAATTTCACTTTTTGTTGAGACTCCTTAATCAAATCCGGTCCAAACAACTGGCGGTCTCCAACTTCATCCCACGACAATGGTGTTCTGCACCTTCTTCCATACAAGGCTTCAAAAGGGGCCATCTTCAAACTGGATTGATAACTGTTGTTGTAAGAGAACTCTGCATATGGCAAATTTTCGTCCCAACTAGATCCATAATCTAGCGCACAAGCTCTCAGCATATCCTCCAAAATCTGATTGACCCTCTCGGTCTGTCCATCTGTCTGCGGATGAAAAGCTGTACTGAACTCTAGCCTGGTACCCAAAGTTTCGTGCAATTGATTCCAGAACTTTGAGGTAAACTGGGTTCCTCTATCTGATACAATGCTCCTCGGAACTCCATGCAGGCATACGATCCTGGTCATGTATATCTTTGCCAAGTTAGCACTAGTGTAAGTGGTCTTTACTGGGATGAAATGAGCTACCTTCGTCAAGCGATCGACTACAACCCATATCGAGTCATAGCCTGAACGGGTCCTGGGTAATCCCGTGATGAAATCCATGCCTAGCTTATCCCACTTCCATTCGGGTATTGGCAATGGTTGTAGCAATCCTGCTGGCTTCTGATGCTCTGCCTTTACTCTCTGACATACATCACAAACTGCTACATACTCTGCAATATCCTTCTTCATTCCGGTCCACCAGAAAGTATCCTTCAAATCTAAATACATCTTCATATTTCCTGGGTGAATCGAATATGGTGAATCATGGGCCTCCTGCAGAATCAACTTCCTGATCTCCAGGTCATTAGGCACATAAACACGGTCTTCAAACCATAGGGTATCGTGCTCATCCTCACGAAATCCCTTAACTTTTCCTTTGCTCATCTTCTCCTTTATAGAGGCAACCTCCTTGTCAGTCTTCTGAGCTTCTATGATCTTATCCATCAAAGTAGATTGGATCTCCAATGCTGCTACATAGCCTCTCGGAACTATCTCCAAACATAGCTCACGAAGGTCTTCGGCTAACACCTTCGGTAAATCTCCTGTCATTACGGCTCAGTGCCTCGGCTACTACATTAGCCTTTCTGGGATGATAATACAATCTCATATCATAATCCTTGATGAGCTCCAACCATCTCCTTTGCCTGAGATTTAGCTCCTTCTGCGTGAAAATATACTTCAAACTCTTGTGATCCGTGTATACTTCACAATGGTTTCCAATGATAAAATGTCTCCAAGTCTTCAATGCATGCACTACGGCTGCTAAATCCAAATCATGCATGGCATAATTCAACTCATGAGGTTTCAGCTGTCGTGAAGCATACGAAACAACTCTTCCCTCCTGCATAAGCACTGCTCCAAGTGTTTGACGTGAAGCGTCGCAATATACCTCGTAATCCTTGCGCTGATCTGGAAAATCAACACTGGCGAGGTAACCAAACGTTTCTTTAACTCCTGGAAACTGGCCTCACATTCCTCAGTCTATTTGAACTTGGTATCCTTCTTCAACAACTCCGTCATAGGCTTCGCAATTTTTGAGAAATTCTCTATGAATCTCCGATAGTATCCTGCAAGTCCAAGAAAACTCCGGATCTCTCCAACTGTTGTGGGTGCTTCCCAATTTGTCACAGTGACAACCTTGGTGGGATCTACTGCTATACCTTCTCCGGATATAACGTGTCCGAGGAATCCAAGTTCCTTCAACGAAAACTCACATTTGCTGAACTTGGCATATAGCTGATGTTCTCTGAGCTTCTCAAGTACCAAACACAAATGCTCCTTATGCTCCTCTCATTCTTTGAGTAGACCAAAATATCATTAATGAACACCACGACGAACTTATCCAAAAACTCCATAAACACCTTGTTCATCATGTTCATGAAATATGCAGGTGCGTTAGTCAGACCAAATGACATAACGGTATACTCGTACAGCCCATACCTGGTGGTAAAAGTTGTCTTAGGTATATCCTGCTCTTGAATTTTTAACTGATGGTATCCTGATCACAGATCGATCTTGGAAAATACCTTAGCTCCTTGCAATCGATCAAACAGATCATTGATCATCGGCAGTGGGCACTTGTTCTTGATTGTTACTTCATTCAATCCTCGATAATCAACAACCATCCTTAACGATCCATCCTTCTTCTCCACTAGAAGTACTGGCGATCCCCAAGGCGAAGAACTTGGGCGAATATAACCTTTATCCAGTAACTCCTTAATTTGCTTATTAATCTCCTCCAAATCTTTTACGGGCATCCTGTATGGTCTCTTAGATATGGGCCCTGTGCCTGGCAAAAGCTCAATCAAAAACTCAATATCTCTATCCGGTGGCATGCCTGGCAACTCCTCTGGAAATACGCCAAGGAAATCCTTCACCACTGGTACTTCCTCCTGCACAACTCCTGATAAGGAATTTACTTGAGTCCTCTTCGGCACATGTCGGGATACATACTTGATCCTTCTTCCTTCTGGCGTCGTAAGCAAATTGACTTACTGGCGCATTCAATGTTCCCTCCATACTTTGATAACCAATCCATGCCTAATATCACATCTAATCCTTGAGATTCCAATACTATTAGGTCCGAGGGAAATACATAGTTACCAATCCTTAATGGTAACCGATCACACCATAGACTAGCCATATACTCTGCTCCAGGCGAGGTTACTAACATGGGTGACCTAAGGGCTTGGGTTGGCAGTTTATACTTATCCACAAATCCCCTTGAGATGTATGAATGCGATGCACCGGTATCAAAAAGAACGAGTGCAGTAAATGACTTAACCAAAAACTTACCTATTACTGCATCTGGCTGAGCTTCAACCTCCTCCACGTTAACGTGGTTCACCTGTCCCCTATTGAAAGGGTTCGGCTTCTTCCCAGAGCTTACATTGCCATTTCCATTCTGGGCTTCAGGACATTCATTGGCGTAATGTCCAGTCTTCTGGCACTTATAGCAAGTGACTTGGCTCAGGTCTCTCTTGGCTGGCGTTGATGGGTTGGTACGGTTCTGGCCATTGCTTCCTCCATTCCCATTACCATTCTTGGGGCCATTATGATTGTGCGAGCTGCCTCCTCCATGGGTATGCTGAAAATGTCCTCCCGGTTTAGGGGTAAAACGTGGCTTCTGCTGAGCTCCAGAACTGTACTTCCCTTGTCCATACTTCCTCTTGCGGTTTTCAATCTGCTGCTGCTTCCCTTCAATCATAAGAGCGCGATCTACCAACTCCTGGTAGTTGTTGAAGCTTGCTACCATCAACTGCATGCTCAACTCATCATTCAGTCCTTCCAGAAACTTCTCTTGCTTAGCTGCATCCGTAGCAACGTCATCTGGGGCATAACGTGCTAGCTTACTAAAGTCATCCACATACTAGCCAACTGTCCGTCCTCCTTGGCGCAAGTTGCGAAACTCACGCTTCTTCATGGCCATAGCTCCTGCTGAAACATGGGCAGTATGGAAAGCCTGCTGAAATTGGTCCCATGTCACCGTGGCTATAGGGTAGGTGATAGTGTAATTCTCCCACCATGATGCTGTTGGTCCATCCAACTGATGTGCGGCAAAGCGCACCTTCTCAGCATCAGTGCATCCTGTAGTGGTTAACTCCCTTCCAATCTTGCGGAGCCAATCATCTGCTACTATAGACTCGGTGCTACTAGAGAACACCGGCGGATTCAGCCTAAGAAAACGGGTTAAGTGATCAACAGGTGGTGGCGGTAGTGGGCTATTGTTGTTGTTGTTCCCCTGATTCTGATTCTGGACTAGCAACTGCATCAACGTATTCTGCTGCTGGATCAACTGAGTGAGCTCCGGTGGGAAAGAAAATCCATTGTCACGTCTCGGAGGCATCTGGGGTTTAGAAAAGATGAGAATATAGAATAGGATGAGGTCTAGAGGGAAAACACTACCCATATGCACATGAGGCAAAATGCAAAAAAAACCACTTCATTCAATCAAACAAGGGCATACAACGGTCTATCTATTGTTACAAAAAGTGCTCGGGCTATACTAGATACATGGGAGAATACTACTACTGTTATGGTGGTCGACTAGAAAAACTGCTCCGATGAAGACTCCACGATATCTGCTCCAGCTTCATCAACATAGTCATCGTCGCTATCGTCTGGGTCCGAGTCGGTGTCGTCGATGATGATGTAGTTCTCTGGACAAGTGCAATCTTCGTCTTCTCCTCCAGTTGCGGGAAATCCCATGAACACTTTCAGCTTCTTCTTCATATCATCATTCTTCTCTACTAGTGTTGCTATTTCCTCCTCATATCCATCGCGTGTAGACTTGAGTTCTTCCTCCAGCTCCGTGATCTTGGTCATGGCTTTCTTCAGGTCTATCATGTCTGCACACATCTGGTTCTCCTGGCATCGAATGTGCTGGTTTAACTCCTGGATGAAAGCTGCAATTGATCTATCCTTCCTGGTGCTGATCATCTCCCGTTGCTCATCTCGGCGCCCACAAATCTGGTAGATAGTATCCTTGAGATCCTTGTGGTAAACTTCTCCAATGCGCCCCATAGTGATGTGGGCTGCCATGCTCTTTCCTAGACTCCAGGTTGGTGCATCAAAGGAAAACTCTATGGGCTCAGTGACGGGCATGAACGTCCTTCCTGGAACTTGAACTTGAATCATCCAGCGTTCCTCTTCAGGTAAAGTGGCGTTGTAGGTCCTGGTGAATCTTGGTACTCCGATGTTCGGGTATCTAGTGACTTCCTTCAAGTGACGTCCAAAGGGTGTATCTTCATCCGGTTGCGTGAACTTGTTCCTTGCATCCGCCATCCTAAAAGAGTAGAAAAGATGAGGAGTCAGAAATGAGAAGAGTGAGTAGTGATCTAGGGCTTTTAGCTTAGTGGTCGTGTCCTACAGTCAGCGTGGGCTCTGATACCATCTTGTAGCGACCAGACCTCAAACAGTCCGATCTCTGTGCTTTAGTGTCATCCCTGGATCAGTAATGCTGACACACACAGTACTTGAAGGATTTATAACAGAGTAGCAATCACACACTTAGTACATCGAATGTCTCAAAAGAGAACTTATTACAATAAATATGGCTTAAGGCCATCTAATAACGATAACAGCGGAAGGCTTGGAAGATAAGTGAGTCCATCAACTCCAACGACATTACTGAGTATAGAACCATGACCTAAAGGCTCCTTACTTGTCGTCTGAAAAGTCTGCAACATGAACGTTGCAGCCCGAAAACGGGTCAGCACATGGAATATGCTGGCAATGTAACACATAGAGGGTAATGAAAGAATAAAGCTATACTACATGCATATATGGCTGGTGGAAAGCTCTATGGTTACAGTTTTTGCATAAAGCCAATTTTTCCCTACTGCAAAGAAATAAATTTTATTTAACTATCATGGTGGTTGTTAAAACATTGAGAAGATAGACATCCTCTCAATCCCAATTAAGTATCATCATTAAAACCCAACAATATTAATTAAAGTAACATGATAAGATTCACATGATAATCCAAGTACTAGATACTCAAGACGTCCATAACCGGGGACACGACTAACCATGATTAGTTTATACACTCTACAGAGGTTTGCGCACTTTTCCCCACAAGACTCGATCTCCTCCGTTGGGATTCTCGCACTGCATGATGTTTGAGAAACGGATGTCTGAGACATAGTTTTTCAGAAGTGCTAGCACCTTACGATCGGGTAGACAGTACCAACCTACATCCCCTACATCTGCTAGTCTACCACTGTAAGAGTTCGCACGACTTAGTCAACTATGCTAGAGCCCATAGTAGCTTGTGGCTGCACACAGAAGTTTCTAGTATGAATAATCTCATGATCCCTTTGAGCCTGGGTGGCGGTCCATAAAGAAAAACAGGCAATCGCTGGAATACCCAGGTACCTCAATCCACCAAGATGTGTGTTTAAGTTGCCACCTTAAATAATCCATTAATTTATCAATCTCACATCTGTCATGGATACACTCACCCAATCCACGTCTACTAGCATAGCATGGCATAATAAGCAAACGTAGAAGTAACTCCCAAGGGTTTGATAATAAAACAGGTAATAGGTACTACCTCATCTACTTCCCAAAACACAATTTAATTAGATCCTAATCATGCAATTGTTTGAGAATTGATCTAATGCGTAAAACTGGGTATGAAAGGGATATGATCAAAGTGTTACTCGCCTTGCTGATGATCCGCGAAACCTAGAGATTCAAAGTAGCAAGCGGCGCACTCCGGATACTCTATCACAAATAAACAAGCATACAATAAGTACTCATCTAATGCCTGGGTAAAACTCAAATAAGAAATCTAATCAGAAAGTTCAACTTAAGAACTCTGGTTTGCAAAAAGAATCAAATCGAACGAAACAACGAAAGTCAAACAACGAAAGAAACAAACTTCGTTTACTAATCTGGATCTAAGTCAAATTTTATAGCTGCAAAAACTTGTTTGAGTTGGTTAAACGGAAAGAGGGTTTCGAGACGAAACTCCAGGCGCTTGAATCGGCTGATTCCGATAAACGAGCGAAAAGATAAACTAAAACGAAAATCGGATCAGAAATCGCGATCGGAAATAATCGCAGAAAGCCAAGAAAAAGAAAAACTGACGAACAGATTAACGAACGAAACGTTCGTTATCTGAAACTAAATGGTGAACGCGTTCGTTAAAACGAACGAACGAGCGAACGCTCGTTAAATAAAAGAACCGATAAAACCAATAAAAAAATAAACCTAGGGTTTCTAAAAAAACTGGATCGGTTTTTCTTAGAAAACCGGGGTGGCGGGCGGCTACCTCGGCTCGGGCTCCGGCGAGGTCCGGCGGGGTCCGGCGGGGCTCCGGTGGCGGTGGGTGGCTTGGGGTGGCGGGGCGGCGGCGGCGCAAGGCGGCGGGGCGGCAGTGGCTTGCGGCGGCGGCGCAAGGCGGCGGGGCGGCGATGGCTTGCGGCGGCGGCGGCTCCGGCTGTGCGGCTCCAGGGGGCCCCCCGGGTCGGTTTATAAGGGGGGGGTGGGGGCGGTGGCTTGCGGGAGGGGCTGAGGCGGCGTGGCCCTCCCGGACTCGGCGGCGGCGGCGATCGGGACTCCGCTCCCGATCCGGATGCGGGAGGCGGCGGCGGCTGGGCCTTCGGCCCAGTCAGGTGCGCGGGAGTTTTCTTTAAATAATCCCGCCGAACTAAGAAAAATCCTAGAAAAATAAATAAAATCTAAAAATGCCAAAACAAATTTTCACCATCTAAATAAAATATTTAGAATAGGATGAACATTTTCTTGGCCCTAAAGTGCAGTTTTGAAAACGTGCAATTTTTCCTAAATTCAAATAAAATAGCTAGAAAATCCGAAATAAAATCTTACTTGATTTTTTTAAAAACCTTCAATATTTCTTTATTTTGGGAAAGTCATTTTATTCCCTCTCTCATATTTTTATTATAGAAATAATTGAAGATAAAATAAATAAAATCAATGATCCTGTTTTTCCAAAATTTGAGAAAACTCAAATATGAAAATAACGAAATCCCCAACTCTCTCCGTGGGTCCTTGAGTTGTGTAGAATTTTTGGATCAGGCCAAAAGCAAATAAAATATGATATGTAGTTATGACCTAATGTATAACATTCCAAATTAAAAATTTGGGATGTTACATGTTGCTTGTACGAGTAAATTGGGGGCAACACTAAATTTAGGAATATCTTGTATTTAGCAATTAGTATGCTTATTCATTTAACCTAATTTGGGGTATTTTAACGGAATTCAATGTCTAAGTCTGAGCGGCAACTTGTATATTTTTGTGTGCTTAGTTCTCTTATGAAGCATATATATTGCTAATCATACATGTATTTTGCGATCAATATGGGTAAATATAAGTATAAATTTTCCTGAAGGGTACAAGTTCTTGTTTGTTGAAGTTGTTTTTTCCTTGTCTTTGCCCCCCATAGATTCTTGTCAAGCTCCGCTACTGCTACCTTGCACCAAACCATGTCATGTACAAAAATCTGGCACAGATCACAGCGAAAAAACAGTCTGGACATTTGCGTAGTTACAATGAAATCTCTTCGAAACATCTTCTCCGTGGCATCAATATTCGCAAGACAAAATTCTGCCTACATCAGTAAAGAGACTGCAATCGGACTAGAGCAGCGATGCTGCCACTCGTTCACCTGCACGAACTTGATTACCTATAATTATTTTCGGAAGCTATGAGCGATTGACGTACTTGGGCCGGGATGATCCCCTGAAAGCGCATGCCGTCAAATCACAAAGTCATCACCACAGTGTGAATGAAAAGTCCTAACTTCACAAGCAACCAAACCAACAAAAGCTACATGACACATTAACATAACCTCATCAGATATGAATAACCGGCTTCGAAGGCTATAGATTAGGCCGGAGACAACATTTAGGAATGTCCCACACGAGACAGACAAATGGTGGGTTGTTCAGGCCCAGCCTGCACGTTCCAGCCCACCACCGTGCGGGCCAGGCCATCGCATCGCACTCACAATGCGCTCAAGTGAGCTGGCCCGGACGCCTACCACATCATCACTGCTTAGCATTCTTGTGGAGAGAAAAAGGAGAGAATGTGACGCCATTGATGCGTCCGCAGAAGCTTCGTGTCCCGCCATTGACCACGGGAGGGAGGGCAGCCAATGGGGGAGAACTAGGAGGGGTCAATCCGTGCGTGAGCCATTACGTAGGTAGCCAAGCCACCGCCCGCTCTCCGCCTCTCGCCGTCCGCCGACGCCACACGCAAGCAATTTTTAATCCCCCGCCGAGCGCCCCAACCACCGCCGTCTGGCTCCCTTTCTCCACTCCGGGCACGAGGGGAGAATAATCTAATCTAATTGGCCCAGTGCGCGCCACGCCTGCCGCCACTAGCTCCACTCTCGCCGCCGAATCAATCAGGTCAGGATCCCCCTCGGGCTCGCTCCAGCTAATCCGACCGGCCCTTTCCGGCTCCGGCCGCGGTGTGAGCTGGGAGGATTCGGGGGGGGGGGGGGGGGGGGGGGGGGGGGGGGGGGGGGGGGGCGAGGGCGGGACGGAGGGAGGCATGGAGCAGAGCAGGGAGGAGTTCTTGGAGCAGTTCGGCGGCGACTACGGCTACCCGGACGCGCCCAGGGGCGTCGACCAGATGCGGGCCGCCGACTTCAAGCGCCTCCAAGGTGCTTAACCCATTCACGCTTCTCTCAATTTATTCATACAAGAGAGTTTCAGGGGGAAAACTGGAATTTTTCTTTGGATTACT
The DNA here is from genome assembly GCF_003073215.2 of Triticum urartu. NCBI lineage: Eukaryota > Viridiplantae > Streptophyta > Magnoliopsida > Poales > Poaceae > Triticum > Triticum urartu. The sequence continues at coordinate 652,629,390 of NC_053028.1, read as the reverse complement.
AGAAAGTACTCCCTCAGTTCGGAATTACTTGTCGCAGAAATGGATGTATCATCTAGATACATCCATTTCTGCAACATGTAATTCAGGACGGAGGGAGTATGATTCTTGAGCTGAGAGTGATGGCGATTTGGCAGTTAAATCAATGTGCTGGTGTTGTGTGGAGGAAGTTCATAGCATTTAATTGTGTGTTTTGCTTGATTGTGGGGAGCAGGGACGGTGTACCTGGACCATGCCGGTGCGGCGCTGTACTCGGAGCCGCAGATGGCCGATGTCGTCAAGGACCTCACTTCCAATTTCTATGGCAACCCTCGTATCCTTAGCTCGCGTTGTCGAGAGACATTGTTTTATTTCTTGCTATTGATGTATGCGTTGCGAGTTCTTGAGGATGTGGCCCTTGACGTGTTTGTTAGATAGCCAGAGTGACTCGAGCATGGCCGCGACTGACCAAGTTACTGCTGCGCGCCATCAGGTACCTTTCTGGCTTGTATCTTGTCAGTCCTGTTTACATAATCAACGGCAATAAACATTTCTAAGACCAAACGCCATAGCATCAGTTTCTGTGTAAGGAAAAGCCAATGCTGATGAGGTTATTTGCTGTACATATTCCATTCATGTCCTAATGTAGCTACTAGTGTCTGTCTCAACTTACAGTAAGTTTAGAAATGCTCAAACTACATATAGCTAAATGAGGAGAGTATTGATAAAGTATGCACCTGTCATTGTGATTGAAAGTTTGAAGGATACTGTGATTTGCCAACATCTTGCTCTATTCCATGCATTTGAGTAAGTTTGCAGTCAGCTTTTTTCTTGGTTATGATGCAGAATTTATCTTACACAGGTCCTAAAATACTTCAATGCATCTCCAAGAGACTACAAATGCATATTCACCTCCGGGGCAACAGCGGCTCTGAAACTTGTTGGTGAATGTTTTCCATGGAGTAGAGAAAGCTGTTACATGTACACAATGGAGAATCATAATAGTGTACTTGGGATAAGAGAGTATCCTTCCGTTAAAATTCTCAGTACCAGATCACAACTTTACTTGTCTGCCTAGTTGAAGCATATCACCTCTGCTGACATAGAAGCTGCAATAGCACGATGGGTTCCTTTTAAATTCAGCATGCTCAATAGTTTTTCAAATTTGAAATTTAGGAAGAAAAATGGTTCGCACTCTATCCCCAAAGTTGAGAAGTTCACGTTGATGCAGGGGATCTTGTAGAATTCGTGTGTCCTTAATGTATTTATAGATATGCTTTGAGCAAAGGAGCAACTGCATTGGCAGTTGATATTGAAGAGGATAAGGGTCTTGAAAAGAACCATGGAAGTCCTAGTTCCGGTTTGTTTAAGATCTCGAGACACTCAAACCAAAGAAGAGGTGGAGATGTCCTTTCGCAGAATTGTCAGAATGGAAGCCTTTCAACGGTTTCAGGTAAAGTTTGTCAGGATGGCATCTATCGTTAATCACATACTAGCAAGATCTTATGTTCTGTTATACTAGTTGATCAATGGGCTAGAGCTTATATTTTTTATAGAATTGATTGTCTTGCTTTATCATTTTTAGATTTATTTTTTTAGAGAACTATGAAGCTTCCACAAGCTAGATGCAACTTATTTGTCCGCATTCTAGGAATGTTTTCTAATACACGTGTTTTATTCATTTAATTGGCATTTCAAGCCCAATTGTTGTACCATACTACCATGCAATGTACATAAATAACTCAAATATCTAACTGCAGAAGTTCCTTCTTCAAACTCTGAAAGTGATTATGTGGAACAATAAAAATCTACGGATGAGTTACATATAGCAAAAACGGAAGCCAAATTTAAAGTTCCACTCATTTCATTAAACATCTGTGCTGGTGTAGTTATTAACTTATTATCATTTTTAAATTTTAATTTATTTTTTCTCCCTGTGGTGTAGAAAACAATTGGAATCTGTTTGCATTTCCTTCTGAGTGCAATTTCTCCGGACAGAAATTCAACCTTAACTTGGTCAAGCTTATCAAGGAAGGAAATCTTGTGGGGCTCCCTTCGCAGCAGCAGCAGTAAGATGGTTGATAAATATAAAGCCATGCTTTGGACAAGACAATCAATTTCTCTAAGGGTTATCATCCTCTTTTAGTGGAACTTAAAGTACCTTGACCATACTTACTAATTACACAAAATGCAGGGGTCAATGGATGGTTCTGATAGATGCTGCAAAAGGATGTGCAACTGAACCACCAAATTTAGATGTGTATCCTGCTGATTTTGTTGTCTGTTCGTTCTACAAGGTAAATCTATATGCACCTATTATTGGCTTGAAATCTTGGTCCTAGAGATGTGACCAATTGCTATATTTTGGCAAATTGCAGATATTTGGCTATCCAACTGGTCTTGGTGCTCTAATTATAAAAAACGGTATGCAACAAGTACTTATCACTTTAACTTGGCATAATAGCTATGTTGTATTTTCACATGCTATAAACTACATCAAATATCCTAACGTTAATTAAATTATTACAAAAAACTTTATTTAATTGTTGGCAATCTTCCCAATAGTGTCAGCTTTATGACATCTTTCATATTTTCTGTTTTGACAGAGGCTGCCAGTTTGCTCAACAAGACATACTTCAGTGGAGGTTTTGTGTTGCCCTACTTAATTTCGATGTTCTATTTATCTTATAATTTGTCACTAATTTTGTTTTTAAATTTGTGTAACATCTGTAGGAACGGTAGCTGCTTCAATTGCTGACATTGACTTTGTTCAGAAAAGAAAGAACATCGAACAAGTTCTTGAGGATGGAACAATCTCGTTCTTAAGCATAGCTTCTCTTCGGCATGGTTTTAAGATAATTGAGATGCTAACTACCTCTGCCATTGCACGGTATCTATTAATGATAGTTTGGTCCTAATATTCTGCCTTGGATGTTCTCTGTAAACACTCTGTTTTTCTCTTGTAGGCACACATCATCTCTTGCTACATATGTGAGAAAGAAAATGCTGGACATGAAGCACAGAAATAAGAAAAATGTTTGCATAATCTATGGACTAGAACCATCTAAGGTATAAAAAATCAAGTTATTTTAATGCCTTCTTTAAGATGTACTGTTGCTATTTTTCTGTTTCTTCCACCGGTAGAAAGTGGCTGACACTTGCCACCAATATAAGAGCCAGACATTATGAACATGATATTCTAGGCTTCTTACGTGAAATATGTTAGCTCTATTCATTTTTGCTATCACATATGCTTTAGGTGGCAGATTTAAAGACGAGCCCTACAATCACATTCAATTTGAAAAGAGAAGATGGCACCTGGTTTGGATACCGTGAGGTGGAGAAGCTTGCTTCCTTGTCAGGAATTCATCTGCGTGTAAGTGTATAAACTCAGCTTCCATTCTACCTACGCCAGCCTGTTACCTAATGTTGGTTCCTTGGTTTATTTTCCCTCATCTGTCTTGCAGACGGGCTGCTTCTGTAACCCTGGCGCTTGTGCTAAGTATCTTGGCTTGTCTCACTCGGATCTAGTTTCTAACTTTGAGGTACACCTTACAGACTTATCTAATTAACACATCAATAATCATATATCATTATAGATGCTTCATATCATAATAACGTAAATGTGTATTTACTTGCCAGGCTGGGCATGTTTGTTGGGATGATAATGACGTAATAAAAGGAAAACCAACTGGTGCTGTCAGAATATCATTTGGGTACATTTCCACTTATCAAGATGCGGAGGTATGATTTTAATAAGTTTGCTGTGGCATTTATCAAAATTTCCGTTACTTAGATCCTCTCTAAGGAGTTATCACTTATCAGCAATCTTTTCTTTTCTAGGAATTTCTGAAGTTTCTGCAGTCTTGTTTTGTGTCTAAACCAATAGCATCCAGTAATGGGCACGCGTTGAGTATGAACACTCTTAACTTAGTAGGTAATTGCTTTATGATTTGAAATTAGTGATGGATTACTGGATTGTATATCTGTTGGCATGTTTTTACCAGTTTAGTTCATATAAATTTTAATTGCAGACAATCAGAGTCAGCAAGTTGTTCCAGATGTTCGCTTAAAGTCCATAATTATTTATCCTGTGAAGTCTTGCCAAGGATTTAGCGTGCAGAGTTGGCCGCTGGCCGCTGGTGGTATGTGTGCATTCTATAGCATGGCTTATTCTTTCATTTGTATCTTTGGTTACAGCGATGTTGGTGGCCATAAACTGACGTTTTATAAACCATGTTGTCTTATTTACCTAGGCTTAAAATATGACAGAGAATGGCTTCTTCAAGGATCAGGTGGTGAAATTTTGACTCAAAAAAAGGTAATTGAATTATTCCTGCTTTCTTTGTGTTCAACCTTATGGATAACACCTCAATGCTGTCCCAAAAGCTGAAAGCAAAAATTTGCAACTACCCACTACTTTGTTCATTTTGTTAGATTTCTTGAGCTCTCCAGTAAAACAAATAGTATGGTTACAGAAGGTGAAGACAGATTATGCATCCTAGACATGAACAAAGCAAACTTGAATGGAAGAACTTTTTTACATTTTAGATATTTTGTTCAAAGTTAGTTGGCGAACCTGCCTGTCAGGATTTCTTTTTAGTGTGAGTTGACTTCCATATTCTTCAGGTACCAGAGTTGGCCTCTATCCGCACATTGATCAACCTGGAGCTTGGGAAGCTCTTTGTAGAGTCACCTAAACGAAAGGATAAATTGCAGATTTCTCTTCTGGAAAATCTGATTCATCTAACTGCAGAAGTAGATGTGTATGGCCAAAGGTAAGAACCGTACCAGTTTTTACATTATTTGATCAACTTCCTTTCCATTCACCATTTGGTGTTGGGTTTATTCGATGTTGCCTTTTTATTTGGAGACGGCCTCGAGTTTTTCACTTAGCTTCAGACTTAGAATAATCCTGGAATTTGCTTCAGGTACGAGGTAGAAAGTTATGATGAGAAGGTAAACACATGGTTCAGTGAAGCTATTGGACGCCATTGTACCTTTATGAGATGTTCAAGCTCCAAGAACAGTTTCTGCACATCTACTGGCAAGAACGGTCGTCTATGCAGGGATACTCGAAGCAAACTTAATTTTGTCAACGAAGGACAATTGCTGCTAATATCTGAAGAGAGCGTCTCTGACCTCAACAGTCGGCTTAGTTCAAGTATGCAATTTTCTTTCCCCGTTCCCTACTTATTGCAAAATGACCAAAAAGGGCTCTAATTGTTCATTGAAATCATTGGATAATTAGCAATTTTGACTGCCTCAGATAATAGTCTTATTTGCACAGCATTTTCTTGGGTAACATGATGTAAACATTTTGCAGGCAATGGAAATGGTAAGCAGCACGTTCTTGTTGATGCAATGAGATTTCGTCCCAACATCGTTATCTCTGGCTCGACGCCATACAGAGAGGATAACTGGAAGAGGCTTCACATTGGAGATGCCTATTTTACTGTAAGTGTTCTTCTCCTTTCAGCATCCATCGACAGAAGGGTTTTTTGTGCACACAATTGAACTTCCTTGTTAGAACTTCAGAGTGATCAAGCTCCTTAATTAACAAAATCCTGATGCTAGCTATTTAGACATATCACACCTGTTCACCAAATGTTGCTGAATCACTCCTGTTTGTCGGACTGTTTGTGTGCAGTCCATGGGAGGATGCAACCGTTGCCAGATGATCAACCTACATCAGAACGCGGGGCAGGTGATCAAGTCCAAGGAACCGCTGGCAACGCTGGCCTCCTACCGACGAGAAAAGGTGAGTCGCCTGCCTGTTGAGCGAGCCGGCACTTGCATTTTTCACCGTGTAAATTTTTTATGCTGTTCATATGTTTCCAGGGCAAGATTTTGTTTGGTGTCCTGTTGAACTATGAAGACGGCTTGAACGGACAAGAAGAGACCGTCGCAGAGAGATGGCTCCAAGTAGGGCAAGAAGTGCACGCTTCGACAGAGTGATTTCGTGTACAGATACAGAGCCAGCACCCACACCAGAAAAGGTGCTTGGCAATGAGTTGTTTAGGACTACACTTCTACACGCAGTGTGTGCAACAATTTTTTAATGCCTGTATGTAATATTTTTGTATACATACGACCTGCCTTTCGGAGAGGAAAAAGAAGTTGAAACATGTGAAAAATGTACAGTTGTAAACGGTTCAGATGCCAGAGTTACACAGAACTGATGTTCCTATGACCATGACATTTGTATAACAGCATGCCAGTTTTGTATTTGTAACCGCGGAACACAGCCGAGCATTATAAAAACCGAGAACATGACGATTCATGAACTCATGATGATACATGATGATTCATGAACTCATGATGATCCCAGAACTAAACTTGGTAACAACTACTGAGACATGAACTCATGGTAATTCCATAAATGAATTTGGTATAACAACTGTTCAGAACAAGGCAAAAAGGGGACACTGAGACGTCTCAGTGTGCTCGCTGTAAGGTGTAACGTCAGCTCACTCACTGCTCAGTGTGAGCAGTCACAAGCTACAACAGTATTGTGTATGCAGCAGAAAGGGTATTACAGACAGACAGGACAGCTAAGTAACATTTCTTACATCTTACAAGCTACAACAGTATGTAACATTGCATCACGGTGAAGGCGAAATTTTGGTGACAGGTATATGGTGGAGTGACAAAAAAAGATATAGCATTCAGGCGCGCAGCTTCAAAGGTTGAGGACTGACATATATCAACATTTGGATTGGGAGCTCTTGCCGATTATATTCAGCTTCCTCCACCATCAGGTCTCCTCCTCTACAAGAAACAAGTCTCCTCTGATAAGTTTCCTGTGTTAGAACCATGATGTTAGCACCAGATTGATCAGTGAAATGCGCAATGGGTTGGTGGCAAGTAGTTTGATGCATGGCAAAAGGGCTGAAAAAACAAAAACAACAGGCCTAAATTGCGTCCATGTATATAAAGGAACAAACCTCGGAGCGTTAGGCTGCTCATCCGACAAAACCCTCAACAGCCTCTCCTCGAATGGTGTCGCATGCCAGCTGACCTTTTGATCCTAACACCAGTGACATCTTAGAATGGTTAGCTCATGTTAACCATAAGTTTGGGTATGCATTACTAGACAAACCATAAACCATCAGAGCACATACCTCCTTGTATTTGGTGGTCGTGTTTGGAATGCCATTGCCATCCCATGCCTTGGGAAACCTTGGAGTAGGGTTATCGACATCTGCGTCCATCCCAGAAGCTGCCGTGAAGACGGGGCTCTCCGTGAAAAGCGTGTTCTCATCGCGCGGTTGGTCGGAAGCAGATGAAGTGACAACACCTTGATTCTCATTGTCTGTGGATGAAGGTTTTAGCCAGTGAGTCAGACTCATTGCAGCACGCTTTTCATCTGAATTTGATTTTGATAGAGCTCCACCATCCAACAGATTTGGGCTTCTGGTTTGGCACTTCGACTCCTCCGAAGGGGGTGATCCTTTTTCTTGGTATGAAGCATTCTCACTGGGAAAACTGAATGGCACTGATTTTGAGAATCCCACCTTAGTGACTGAATTTGAAGAGGTCTGCTGCAGTTTCTTGATATGATCTGCTCCCAAATTTGTACGTTTTGGAGAACTGGAGGGCAGCATTGGTGAAGAATCTTCTGGCGGTTCCATTTGCTGAAGCTTGTTCTCAATGGGTCTCAAGACAGGATAGATAAACTGTTTGCGGGTGCGCACACGCTTCCTAGAGATAGTAGACCCTGTGTGTGAAGCATAAATTGTTCCAGGGGTCTGCATATCATCTCTGAGAACCAAAGGTGTCGGGAAGGGTGAACCATTGCAGTCAGAGAACCTATTTTGCATGCTCCAGAATGGGGACTTATCACGGAGAACTGATCGAGGAACAGAATCAAGTGATTTATCTTGTAAAACTTCAAGTTCAGTCATCAAATCCTCCTCACATTTGAAGCTGAAAGGTTGACATAGGCATCAATTATATAACATCATCAAACCATGTTAAAGGAAGTCCAAACATATAGGAAAACTGGGGCAGTTATTACCATTCAGATGAATTAAATCCAGACACTGATGTTCCTCCCCTTGCAAGTGCATTGATGGACATGTCATCAGACTGCATATCCAAAAAGAAGGCATCAGAGATATGAAACTAATAACAAAATTATTCCATAGATACTGTCCCCACCTCATTAGCGGATTCAGAATTACTTTCATATGACACATTCCGAAGTTCAGCCGGGGTTTGCGATATTGTGCCGTACAACTGGAGGTGAGCTGCCTGGGTGGATTTAAGAGCCACATGAAAATTTCAAATTAGGATAGAATATAAAAACGCCTCAGTTCTTGGAATATTTTACATACTCCCAAGCTCTGAAAACAAAGTCAGGTACTGCCAGAACATAAAAAGTAAACAAATGCAGAAAATAAAAATATAAGAGATCAGAACAGACTGTACATTTTGGTCAATAATACCAGCACCAGTGAGCTTTCCCAATAAGAAAGGGCTAGGAAGAATGAAAAATTCTGGACTAAGCCCATATGTTCCAATGCTTAAAATAGAATTATTATCAGCAGGTGCAATGAATCAAGCTCGTGAACTCTTGAAAACATTGGATTTACTTATACAGCTACAGGACAATTAAAATGTAAATTTTACAGATATACTTTACAAAAATGCAAATGCACATACAGCTGTGGGTATATTGGCTATGCCAGCCACACATTTGCTTTCATGCAGTCAAAAAGAAACACAGGAAGTTTCTATTTTTATAACCAGAACATATAAAAAGAATGATTTACCATATAAAACACCCAGTGCATGAAATTCCAGAACCATCCTTTTATTTGGTCATAACATATAAAGTAGTTATTTGCAGTGTGCATTTGACAAAATACACTAACTAAAGCACTTGCCATGGAAAATTGTATGCCACAGCTAGTAGGTACAGTGCAAATACTGGGTATACCTAAACCTCTTCATATAAACTACCATAATGCTGAACACAGAAATACAGCACAATCAAATTCAACCTAAACTGCTACCTTGTATCAGATGGAAACCTAAAGGTAACACAAATTACAATAAAACAATGAACCTAGATCCGTCGAACTACACTGGGACCGTCAAAATGGTTGCACAAACATTCCCACATATGTGACTCGAAGAAGGGACATAAGATCATTCAGTTATCAGGTACTGTGTAAACTTAATATCTCCATCTAAACTATCCACATACATTGTGCGCGTCAGGGAAATACAGTACCATATACAACACCCAGTCTATGAAATTCCAGAACCATCCTTTTATTTGGTAATAACATATAAACCATCCTTTTATTTGGTCATAACATACAGGAAGTTTCTATTTTTATAACCAGAACATATAAAAAGAATGATTTACCATATACAACACCCAGTCTATGAAATTCCAGGACCATCCTTTTATTTGGTCATAACATATAATGATATAAACTAGTTATTTGCAGTGTGCATTTGACAAAATACACTAACTGAAGCCCTTGTCATGGAAAATTGTATGCCACAGCTAGTAGGTACAGTGTGATACTGGGCAAACCTAAACCCCTTCCTATAAACTACCATAATGCTCAATACAGAAATACAGGCACGATCAAATTCAATCTAAAGTGATACCTTGTAGCAGATGGGAACCTAAAGGTACCACATATTACAGTCAAAAAATGAAGCTAGATCCGTCGAACTACAATGGGACAGTCCAAATGGTCTTACACAAACATTCCCCACATGTGTGACTCAAAAGAGGGACATGTATTCATTCAGTTATTAGGTACTGTATAAACTTCATCTCAACATCTAAACTATCCACATACATTGTGCGCGTCGGGGAAATACAGTAACACATATGCAATCACAAAAGCAGCCTGGAACGACAATCTGACAGTCACAGTAAGCAAGCGCACGACCATTCCCCACATCTGTGACCCAAAAAAGGGGCAGGAGTTCACCTAGCTATCACCAGGCACTGTGTGAACCTGATCTCTCCATCTATAAACCATCCACATACATCGCACGCATTGCGGAAGCACAGGCGTAATTTGGAAACCTTGAGTTCTGAACCTAGAACTACAAGCTGACAGACAGTAACAATAACACGCAGCCATTCCTCACGCGTGTGACCGAACAGAAATTCGTTTAGCGTGCTCTGGTAGGCGTACCTCTCGCCGAAGCTCCTCGTCGGTGTCGTCGCCATCTGCCAACTGCTCATTCGACCCTGTGCTCTCCGCAAAACCTGAAGCAACACCACGCACGCATCGAAACGAACGACGCAGGGGTTAACCACAGCACACCAATGACGAATCCATGAGGCCAAAATCGCAAATCTGATGGAGACAATCGAGGATACCTTTCTCCTCGTCCGAGGCAGGGAGCGCCTCCCCTCCCCGGCCCTTGGGCACGAGCGGATCCTGCACAGACGCGACCGCACCAAAAACATCACCGCCTGGGCTCGAAGCACGATTGAATCGAGGAGCCGTAGGAGGGAGGAAGCGGGATGGAGAGAGGGAGAGGGAGGGTTGGCTTACCCGGTGGGCGGAGGCCGGGCTGTCGGGGCCGGGGCGGCGGCGGAACCAGGAGAGGAAGCAGTCGACGAGGACGGCGTCGAAGAAGGCGACCACCGCCCTCACGAGCGCCTCCGCGCACCCGCACATCGGGGCTCCGCCGGGGGCCTAGGGTTTCGCCGCGCCGCCGCCGGATCGGGACGGGATGGGGACGGAGGCGAGTCGGCCGTTTGAAATGGGACACGGGAAGAGGAGGAGGGGACCGGAGAGAGGTAGCCGTGGTGAAACTCGAAGAAGCTCGACGCGACGGGCCGGGCCCGGGGAGTTTCGGCCCGGTTCGTCAGCAGGGCTTGAGTTCGTCCCCGCGGCCCAGCTCTTCTGTCATCACTGGGCCGTCCCGTGGTAGTCTTCCTGGGCCGCAGATGCGTTCGGGCAACGAACGAACAGGTCGCGGTCGCGGGCTGTGTGGTGAGATGCGACGTGATTTGACCGCCGTGGTGGATTCGGGTGGGAGGGAAGTCGGCGTCGAGAATGAGCATGGAACACTGTAGACACGAGGAAAATGGCTCCTCCGACGCCGACTGTTCACCGGCCGCGGGGATTTCTTGCGGATTCCGGCGACGAACTGGCGAAAAAAGATGTGGCTGCGAGCTACGCTCGGCACCGCCTCTTTGACATTGCACCAAGGAGGAAAGAAGTTATATGGGGATCCGCACAAGTTACCTGTCAATTAACTCGCCTCCTCGCTTTCTTCCTGCTTTCCAGAGTTTTCACCTAGAAGCGGGGTAAATGGGTTAGATCACATGTTTCTCGTGTGTCGTTGCAGTGTTTGAGTTTTATGCGTTGATCAACTAGTTGCTCTAGCGCGTAGCGCATCGACTGGTTCACAAAGGATTTAGTTCGGTGCGACAAAGAGGCATGTGTGAAGGTCTCTGAATGTTTTGGCTTGTCTACAACAGCTTCTTTGGGCTCGCCATGCTACCATCGATCGACGGTCATCATGGTGCCACGTGTCTGTCCCTTGACCAAATCTTCGAGGCAAACTCTGGCTCCACTCAGAGCTAACCATGTAAAGTTGACAGTGTATTGTGAGTGAGAGGGGGCTATAATTTTTGAACTGTGGTCCAAAGACTTCACTCTAGTATTAAATAAGAAGAAGAGGGCGAAAACCCGCACAATAAACACTTGTCCACAAAAAAATTAAGGCCATAGAGCAACATCATCACTCACGTCATATGGCTAATTCGACTTCATCCTAGACGACCAAACTGGAGACACCCCTAGTTATAACGACATGGTGCTGTCCATTCACATAAGCAAATTAATATGGGTGGCTGGGTTTTTTCAGTGAGCTTCCCAAACAATTTCGTAGAAAAAATATGACTCAAAATAAGAATCTTTAGGCAGGAGATGTCTCCAGTTTTTGAGTCAGCGTCGGAAATGAGCGAGGAACACTGTTGTCACGAGGAAAATTGTATCCCAGACGCCGACTGTTCACCGGCCGCGGGAATTTCCTGCGAATTCCGGCGACGAACTCGCGGAAAAAGATGTGGCTGCGGGCTAGGCTTGGCACCGCCTCTTTGACGTTGCACCAGGAAGGAGAGAAGTTACGTTGGGGATCAACTCAAGTTACTTGTCAATTAACTCGCGGCGTCCCCTTCCCCCTGCCTTCCTGAGAGTTCACCCGGAAGCGGGTTAAATGGGTTAGATTACACGTTTCTCGTATATCGTTGCAATGTTTGAGTTTTATGCGCCGACCGACTAGGTGCTCTAGCTCGTAGTGCATCGACTTGTTCGCCAAGGATTTAGTTCGGTGCGTCAAAGAGGCATGTGCGAAGGTCTCCAGATGTTTTGGCTTGTCTACAACAGCTTCTTTGGACTCGCCATGCTACCATCGATCGATAGTCATCATGCTGTCACGTGTTCGTCCCTTGATCAAATCTTCAAGGCAAAGTCTGGCTCCACTCATAGCTAACTATGTAAAGTTGACAGTGTATTGTGAGTGAGAAGGGGCTATAGTTTTTGAACCGTGGTTCAAAGACCCCACTCTAGTACGGAGTATTAAATAAGGAGAAGAGGGCAAAAAACCACACAATAGACACTCCTCTGCAAAAAAAAAAATTGAGGCCACAGAGCAACATCATCACTCACGTCATATGGCTAATTTGACTTCATCCTAGACGACCAAACTAGAGACACTCCTAGTTATAACGACATGGTGGTGTCCGTTCACATAAGCAAATTAATATGGACGGCTGTTTTTTCCCGTGAACTTCCCATATCATTTCATAGAAAAATTATGACTCAAAACAAGAACCTATAGGTAGGAGATGTCCCCAGTTTTTGAGTCGGCATCGGGAATGAGCGAGGAACACTGTTGTCACGAGGAAAAATGGTACCCCGACTCTGACTGTTCACCGGCCGTGGGGATTTCCTGCGGATTCCGTGACGAACTCCAGAAAAAGATGTGGCTGCGAGCTGGGCTTGGCACCGCCTATTTGACATTGCACCAAGGAGGAAAAAAGTTACGTGGGGATCCGCTCAAGTTACTTGTCAATTAACTCGCCGCGTTCCCTTCTCCCTGCCTTCCTGAGATTTCACCCGAAAGCGGGTTAAATGGGTCAGATCACATGTTTCTCGTGTGTCGTCGTAGTGTTTGAGTTTTCTGCGCCGATCGACTAGTTACTCTAGCGCGTAGTGCATTGACTGGTTCGCCAAGGATTTAGTTCGGTGCGCCAAAGAGGCATGTGCGAAGGTCTCTGGATGTTTTGGCTTGTCTACAACAGCTTCTTTGGGCCCGCCATGCTACCATCGATATCATCATGCTGCCACGTGTCCGTCCCTTGATCAAATCTTCGAGGCAAAGTCTGGCTCCACTTAGAGCTAACCATGTACAGTCGACAGTGTTTTGTGAGTGAGAGGGGGCTATAGTTTTTGAACCGTGGTCCAAAGACCTCAGTCTAGTATTAAATAAGGAGAAGAGAGCGAAAAACCACACAATAGACACTCGTCCACAATAAAAATTGGGGCCACAGAGCAACATCATGACTCACAGTCACATGGCTAATTTGACTTCATCCTAGATGACCAAACTGGAGACACCCCTAGTTATAACGACATGGTGGTGTCCGTTCACAGAAGCAAATTAATATGGCCGGCTGGTTTTTTTCCGGTGAACTTCCCATACCATTTCGTAGAAAAATTATGACTCAAAACAAGAACCTATAGGTAGGAGATGTCTCCAGTTTTTGAGTCGGCGCCGGGAATGAGCGAGGAACACTGTTGTCACGAGGAAAAATGGTTCCCCGACTCCGACTGTTCACCGGCCGCAAGGATTTCCTGTGGATTCCGTGACGAACTCCGGAAAAAGATGTGGCTGCGAGCTGGGCTTGGCACCGCCTATTTGACATTGCACCAAGGAGGAAAGAAGTTACGTGGGGATCCGCTCAAGTTACTTGTTAATTAACTCCCGCGTTCCCTTCTCCCTGCTTTCCTGAGATTTCACCCGGAAGCGGGTTAAATGGGTCAGATCACACGTTTCTCGTGTGTCATCGTAGTGTTTGAGTTGTATGCGCCGATCGACTAGTTACTCTAGCGCGTAGTGCATTGACTGGTTCGCCAATGATTTAGTTCGGTGCGCCAAAGAGGCATGTGCGAAGGTCTCTGGATGTTTTGGCTTGTCTACAACAACTTCTTTGGGCTCGCCATGATACCATCGACAGTTATCATGCTGCCACGTGTCCGTCCCTTGATCAAATCTTCGAGGCAAAGTCTGGCTCCACTCAGAGCTAACCATGTAAAGACGACAGTGTTTTGTGAGTGAGAGGGGGCTATAGTTTTTGAACCGTGGTATAAAGACCTCACTCTAGTATTAAATAAGGAGAAGAGGGCGAAAAACCACACAATAAACACTCGTCCACAAAAAAATTGAGGCCACAGAGCAACATCATCACTCACGTCATATGGCTAGTTCGACTTCATCCTAGACGACCAAACTGAAGACACCCCTAGTTATAACGACATGGTGGTGTCCGTTCACAGAAGCAAATTAATATAGACGGCTGGTTTTTTTCCGGTGAACTTCCCATATCATTTGGTAGAAAAATTATGACTCAAAACAAAAACCTATAGGCAGGAGATGTCTCCAATTTTTGAGTCGGCGTCGGGAATGAGCAAGGAACACTGTTGTCACGAGGAAAAATGGTTCCCCGACTCCGACTGTTCACCGGCCGCGGGGATTTCCTGTGGATTCCGACGACGAACTCCGCGGAAAAAGATGTGGCTGCGAGCTGGGCTTGGCACCGCCTCTTTGACATTGCACCAAGGAGGAAAGAAGTTACGTGGGGATCCGCTCAAGTTACTTGTCAATTAACTCACCGCGTCCCCTTTTCCCTGCCTTCCTGAGATTTCACCCGGAAGCGGTTTAAATGGGTTAGATCACACGTTTCTCGTGTGTAGTCGCAGTGTTTGAGTTTTATGCGCCGATCGACTAGTTGCTCTAGCGCGTAGTGCATTGACCGGTTCGCCAAGCATTTAGTTCGGTGCACCAAAGAGGCTTGTGCGAACGTATCTAGATGTTTTGGCTTGTCTACAACAGCTTCTTTGGGCTCGCCATGCTAACCATGTAAAGTCGACAGTGTTTTGTGAATGAGAGGGGGCTATAGTTTTTGAACCATGATCCAAAGACCTCACTCTAGTATTAAATAAGGATAAGAGGGCGAAAAACCACACAATAAACACTCGTCCACAAAAAAATTGAGGCCACAGAGCAACATCATCACTCATGTCATATGGCTGATTCGACTTCATCCTAGACGACCAAACTGAAGACACTCCTAGTTACAACGATATGGTGGTGTCCGTTCAGATAAGCAAATTAATATGGGCGGCTGGTCTTTTTCTGATGAACTTCCCGTACCATTTCATAGAAAAATTATGACTCAAAACAAGAATCTACAGTGATCGGGTGTTCGTTTCACATTCCATACCACAGAACCGAATCCTTAGGCAGGAGAAAAACTTGACATGTCGTCGATGTCTGGTCGACTTTGCCCATTCTGTTCAGAGTTCAACCGGGCTTTGACGTTTTTGGCAGGTTTGAGAAAACAACAACCAGAAGAGGCAATAATTCCTGGGGACCTTTGGATTGGATGGTTGCTCTACGCGGCAACTGTGGCAGCATGCCGTTGAAAAACAACGCTGCCGGTAACTAATTCCCGTAGACGAGACGGTGTACGTACATACTATTCGGAGCAAACTAATCAAGTGATAAATTTTACTCCCTCCGTTCCATAATACGTTTTTTTAACTCTAGTATAGTGTTAAAAAACATCTTACATTATGGAATGACTAGTGTCAAAAAATGTTTTATATTATGGAACAGAGGGAGTAAACGAAGGCTACTTATATGCAGCTGATAAACGCTACTACGTACTAGAGATTATATGTACAACCGTACCAAACTTTGCTAAAAAATTTTAACTCTTACGTAAGTTATGAAACTACATGTTTGAAATTTTTGCTCGATTGACACGTGAGCATCCACATGTACCACGTGATTGGATTAACTAGTCGAATGTGTGTTGCGACGCACTGCGGCGCCGTAGAAGCTTTGGAGTTTGGAGGCATGCGACACGAGCGAGATGCCGTCCGGCGAGGCACCACGACCTTGGGGTGCCTGCCTGCCTTTTTACGGCTTTTTCACTCGGTTCAGCAGGATAAAAAGTCACACGAGTCGGTAGGATATTACGGGAATTCACATCCAACACACAACCTATGTGCACGTGCACGTGCACCTAGTCGAAAAAGCTAATATGGGTGTATGGAATTCCAAAGTTACGATAGGTACTATGTGCATGACAAACTAGCTTCATCCTTTCAATAGTGGATTCCACTTTACATCCTTCCTTTAGGACTGAGGATGTGGCACTTTTTACGTGGTTTAGCAGAATTTCTTCAAAAGCAGTGACCTAATTTGTTTGAAGAGATAGTACCACTTAAGCAAGTTTGTTCTAGTTTCTACCCATTTCACGCAAACACGACGGATTTTCATATAAACTGGAATATACAAGTACTACCCATTTCAAAATACTTTCTATGTTAGTTTTGTCTTAAGTCAAACTCTGTCCTGCTTGAACAATTCTTATTGAAATAATATCAAAAACTGAAATACAAAAATAAATGCAGTTTGGAAATACATTTAATGAAGGATCTAAATATATTGGTTTGGCGCTGTGCACATTGATAGTATTATATTTTATATAACTTGATCAAACTTCACAAAATACGACTGAGAAAAAACTATTATGTAAAGTATTTTGAAACAGATGGAGTGGAAGCCTCCACGAGGAATAAAACGCAAATGACAAAGAAAGGTATACACGTACAATATATACATTGCCAATAGATCGCCGCGCCAGAGAGAAGACTGTGGGTAGACTTGACGAAAGGTGACACGGCGGCCAAAAAGTATGAGCGGCCGCTGTCACATTGGAATTAGCCATGTGATGTTCAAGGGTTAGCTTAATTGTCAGTAAAGAAGTCGGCACCGTCGTTGATTAGCACGAAGATGACTGCAAACAGTACTAGTACTACTATGGTGTACTACTACTTGATATTAAAATTAAACACCATGCATTGACTTTAACGTCTACCACACTTAGCTGCTAGCTCCACTTGGTTAATTAGATATTTGGATTAGTCTTGCACGCGGCACACAAAAGCTGGCAAGACAAGTACACACATGTTCCTTCCTCGGCTGGCATAGCTCATGGAGTTAGCTAGTCTCATCGACCGTGAATGTGATGGCCATGAATAGTAGATAGATAGACCCGGCCGCATTTTGTATTTCTCATGCGCCTTGCTAGCGTGTGTCCACTGGAAACACCGAGTATGTTTGACGTACGTGCATGCATGCCTAAGTAAGCGTGTCCGTACGTTCCAGTGGTTGAGCTTTGTCAAACTCTTGGAACGGTCTCAATGACTAGAGGCTAAATATATACGAGTATACATTTCAAATCTCTTGCTTGATTACGTGCGTACGCACGTGCATGCGCCATGGAATTCAAACTGCCATTTGCTCGGCCGACAGGTGTAAGTACACGCCGACCGTTTTCAGCAACACCAATTCAGTGGCAAAGCTCCTCACGGTAAGGTTCCCATCGTAACCACTGATCCACTTTCTAGTCCCATCTCGAATGTTTGTTATGTCCATCGATCTCAATTTCTTTTGTTATGTCCCCCAACCTTTGCACCTGAGGTGCACCCAGCTAATTGTTACACAGTTTAACTCTCGCAATTATTATTTTTGCATAGAAGCATGTGTTAACCTTTGCACCTGGAGACAAGGGATCACCTTTTCTTTCATTGTCAATTTGCACAATTGTGCTGGAGCTACATTTGCACCAACTGGCTACCGGCACATACAGGCATTCAGGAGAAAATTAGCAACCTAAAGCAACTGCTGAGCGTACCATATGCGATGGAGATTATCATCCTAACCTGTTGGGCAATCTAGGAATGATTACATATTCCAACATATACAGCCAAGTATATACTGATGCAGAAAGAAGCTAAAAGAAGAACTCAAATGGAGCACCTACAGAGTCAAGAGGAAGGAATACACTGGATTTGATACTTGGATCAAATCCTTTAGATAATTTGCTATGCTGCTGTTGTATTTGTTGTTTTCTGTATTTTCTTTGTTTCATTAGTTTTGTTTGTTTCTTCGATGTATAGTTCTTCCTTTTATTTTTACAGACCTTATCCTTTGTACTCTATTTTTAAAAAATTAATAAAAACACGCAGTAGAGTCCCGCTGTTTCCCTAAAAAAAGGATGCTTATGTTGCTACAGTATTACAGTCTGTCCCTCTAAACATCAAGTTCAGGAGATCTTTAGTACGAGATCGATGGGGTACGCGGTTGCATCTCGTGCGGAGGTTGATGGACATTCAACTCTCTCATCAGCCAGATGCAATTCACTGGAGACTATCTGTAAACGGAATTTTCTCAGTGAAATCTATGCATTTAGATTTAATTGACTCTGGTCCAATCCCGATATCACTACATATTTGCAAGATTAAAGTTCCTTTAAGAATCAAAGTCTTCATGTGGTTTGTTTACAAGGATATGATTCTGATAAAGGATAACTTAGCAAAGCGAAGATGGAAGGGCAGTCAACGGTATTGTTTTTGTGACCAGGATGAAACTATTAAGCACCTCTTTCTCAGCTGTCCTCTAGCAAAACTTTTATGGTGCTCGATTCATATAGCATTTAATGTTAGCCCTCCAAGTAGTATTAACATGTTATTTGGGACGTGGCTAAATGGAGTGGAGCCAAACAATGCGGGACATATTCGGATAGGACTATACACATTACTTTAGGCTATATGGAACTGCAGAAATGACATGGTTTTAACAGACAAACTCATATAATTTTTTATGCAGGTTATTTACAGGGCGACTACTTGGATCCATACGTGGTCGTTACTCACTCTTGCGGAAGCCAGGGAGCTTTTGGATACTAGGTGTACCCGGAGGGAGATGATAGCACGGGATATCTACAACCAGTTTGGATGACGGTCCAATAATAGGCTAGGTGTTTAGTCATCTCGACCTATTTTGGCCAGTTGTGGCAACTTTTATCTTCTTTTTCTTTTTTTAAGCTTAGAGTGAGCTTGCACTACAACACAGCCTTTTAGATTTTTTAATAATATGGCTGTATGCATCAGTTTGATGCAGAGGCGGGGGGGATCCTCCTCCCCCCCCTATAGAGAACTTGGAAAAGGCAACTCGAACTTGAATATTCTACATACCGCCGGTAGTAATATGTTGTTAGCCAAAGTTGTAGACTTTATAATCCATCCCAATGATTTCTAGCATATACACATATATTATGAGATCTAGTGTATGTGTAGGGTAATTAACCAAATTATTTTGTTTTTCATGAATTACAATTATTTACTTAAATTTTGGGTTTGTCTAGATGACCTGGGAGGAAACAAAAGGCACTTCCACAAATGTTCATTGATTAATTAAGTTTAATATATTTAACAAAATGCCCGTGGCTTTTGCTATGTGAGCGCCATAAAAAAAATCCATAGTTGTAGAAATGCTAGGGATGTATGACATATACAATTCCATAAAAATATAAATATGTGTGTCACGTGCAAAAATATATAGAGGTAAATAAATTTGTCCTGCTGGTTCTTGATCCGTACATAGCATCCCTCATGTTCATGATCTTTAGATTTCTTCTGAAATTCCAAAGATACAAAACCACCCTAAATAACTGGTTTGAGGTTTGAATAGTGGTTTCATATTCTAAGATCTCACAACATATGAAATGATTCACATGTGTGGACTGTGGATAATTCTAAAAAGCAATAAAATGTGAAAAACATCAGCTAACTTGATCATCTATGTTCCATCCAAAAATTACCAAAGTTAAGTGAATCTCTCTTGTCATTTTTACACATGATACTGATAGTTGTATCTTCTCATGAATTTTTGTGGATATCATTTCATAACACTCTTTACATCGATGACGTTTTTCTTATTTTTGAATGTCTTGAAATAAAAAAAATCATATTTTAAAACATAACTATGGTTCATTTAGCAGGTTTAGAAAATTCAAGGTTTAATTGAGTCAATTTCATTGTTTGGGGTTCAAGTCAGACCAAGCACAACAATTCTGTGTGTAAAATAGACTTTTCTCTACATGTTTAACCTGTAAAATACTCTCATATTTAATCCCGATGAAAGAGAGAAGGGCGTAAACAACATTGAAAAGCAACACAAACTTGATTATTGTACACATCACAAGTAGTTATATTTGGGTAACCAAAATTTTAAAATTATATAAGTCACCCCATAGTAAGCATATACATATATCTTATGAGGTAAATTACCATATATGTATGTATGTATTTTACAGAATTCTTTAGAACTTTTATGTGTTTTTATTTATTTTTTATTTTAGGTTCATCTAAAGTTCTGGGCTAACGATCAAAGAGTGGAAAATGCACTATGACACATTCTCGCAGATTAATTATTTTTGATGTGTAAAAGTACATGTAGCATTCTAGGTACATCTATAGCTTCCTAGGGAAAGAATTTCAAAAGGCCGCGTCATTGTCCCTATCTATAATCTAAACTGAACTGGTAAGTCATCCGTGAATCTGGATTTGTTGATTGAGATATGGACAGATGGAACCTTTTTCTCCTTTTCCCTTCTCTAAGAATGTGGTCCGAAACTCCATGATTCATTTCCCATATGTAAAGAATGCTTCATTTTCTTCGATAGGGATGTCACTAGATTGCTAGGCGGATAGGTAATCACAAACTGCTACCTTGACTTGATGGCGTTTTATCCTGCCTGCAAGGTTCCAATGGCAGCCACATATATATAAACCGTTGGTTGATAAATTCCCGTGGGAAGAGGAGAACTTTGCATCGATCTGATCCTTGGGACTTTTTTGAGAAATCCTTGGAACTATCCAAACGGCATAATTATGTGACTTAATTTGCCAAGTCATATCTATATATGTGCGCGTCATATAGTTGGTCAAAAGTTAATTTTTTGTGTCTAGCTAGCCATCTCTTTCTCCAATCAACACAAGGCAACACATTGAGTTAGCAACTTGAACTCTATAAACTTCTTGAAATATAATTTTCTAAAAGGAAAATATATACGTTTCCACATGCTTTCACACACGCTATGCCAGCAATGGCCATATATACATATTCAAATTCACTACATGCGTTTGGTTTCCCATTGCCCTGGGGAAATCCATGCATGGCATGTCAGAGAGTTGAATTGACTTTAGACATATATATCAGCTAGCTAGCCTGATGTCCTACTTCTCTGACTGAATTTAAGTGTATA
Source organism: Triticum urartu (assembly GCF_003073215.2). NCBI lineage: Eukaryota > Viridiplantae > Streptophyta > Magnoliopsida > Poales > Poaceae > Triticum > Triticum urartu. Next base: position 652,608,014 of record NC_053028.1, on the reverse strand, counting down.
TCGAATGCAGTCAACTCTACGTACGTATGTATCGACATCTCAACGAGCGTAGGCCATACGAATGTTGCTATATACTCCCTCTGTATAAAGTTAATACAAAGTCGGGTCACTTATTTTGGACGGATGGAGTACTATAGTTTTCTCGAGTAAGTTTGTCAAACCTAGCGACGGAGAGTGTGACAGAAAATAAACGCTGAGACGTTTTCTTTTCTTTTTTGAGATGAATGCTGAGACGTTGAACAAGCTTGAATCTCATATACGAAGTGGACAACGTCTTGGTTAGTTTGTCAAATGGGTGAACTGTTCACATATATGCCTGTCACACTGTGAAGGGAAGAGACCCAGACAAATCAATTAAGTCTGAGCTTGATGGGTTGACGCATATATGTGTGAAAGAACTTCAGTACTACTTGGGTGTCTCTCGTGGATGTGGACAGGCCAACTTTTTCTCGAATTTGGGCTCGTTCCTCTTGATTCTTCCCGGCCTCTGTTCTCTAGGTAGCTACCTAAGTTAAGTGAGCATGGATGTTTGACTGGACTAGGTCAGCAAAGTCAGCCTCTTCTCTCTCTTTCTCCCTTGCTCTCTCTTGGATCCACACATTCCATACATCGGCCCTATATAGTACGCTTGTACTTTAAAAATAGTACTTGAGCTTCGAGTTCATCATTGTTTGGCCAAACCAAAACTCTCTCTCTCTCTCCATATATATATTGGAACTTGATTCTGGAGAAGCATCATCAGCTGTGTTTATACTAGAAGCTTGGGTTTGGGATCGATCTGACCGAGTTGAAGGCCGGATAGCTTAGCTGCAGGGAGAGGACGATAAAAGCATGAGAGGATTTGAGAGGAGAGGTGTCCGGCAGTACATCCGATCGGACGAGCCGCGGATGCGTTGGACGGAGGAGCTTCACCGGCAGTTCATCGAGGCCGTGGACTGCCTCGGCGGCCAGGACGGTTAGTTCTTGCTTCTCGCTTCTCGTACGTTTTTTTTTTTTTGACGATGCATCTCAGAGGTATTATGATCAAAGAAAGTCCCACGTGATATGCATGCATGATGAAAATGATAATATTGTCTTCTTACCGTTCCATCAAATTGATGCTCACTCACAACCGCGTGCTTGATTTCTCTGTATCTCTCTAATCTCTAATTTAATATTGGCTCACTTTGGCAAGAAGTGACAGCGGACCTGCCGTTTTGCAAAAATAAACAGCACTCATCATGATTTTGATCAATCTTTTCTGCCATTCATCTGTGCTCTCGAGTCTCGTCACAACATTTTTGAGGGAAACAACATGACTCTGCTGCATATTTTTATTGATTTTTTCTTAAAAAAGAACAAAGAATAATGTCCAGAAAAAATAAAAAGAGCTATACAACAAAAATAAATAAATAACCAAGAGTACCAATTTTTAGTTCATTTCTTCAAGACCGGTCGATGTGTGCTGACATCAATTATCTTCACATATCTTGTGTGCGCAGAGGCAACACCAAAGCGAATTCTTCAGCTGATGGGTACAAAGAGAGTCAGTATATCTCACATCAAAAGCCATCTCCAGATGTACAGATCAAGCTCCAGCGGCAGCGGCAGCGGCAACAACCCACCCCATGCATCAGTGAATCATCGTCAAGATCATTTCATCGATGGGAACATCACGGCAACGTCGGCCTCAGACAGGATCGACATTCCCTCTTATGCTGTGTTTCGTCGCGGCCACCACTCGATGTCACCGCCGTACCAAATGTGAGTACTACCAATAATTGGATCATCAATTCCGCTCTTAATTAATTTTTATATGTTTTTATGATTGAGTTTATTAAAGATGCTAGCTATCTCATTGTGCAGACCGTCCATCGAGGAGGTTTTCAGGAGCTGGGAGCAGAGTAGAGGGCGGCTGCAATGGAACTCCTCCGGCATGCTAAATACACCAGAGAAGGTAGGTATCAAGTGTTTTGGTTAGTTAATTTGATTGTGTACATCGAGTAATGGTACTCACACAGACTGGTTGTTAAGGATTCAAGGATTGTAATTAGGTGGTAGTTTTTGATAGGAGATTAGGAGGGAGGCAGGGCCCACCCCCATGAAAATAGGGGCGGGGGGGGGGGGGGGGGGGGGGGGGGGGGGGGGGGGGGGGGGGGGTAATTAGTGTTCAGATGCCTTATTCTTCGGCGCGTCTAGGATTATTGTTGTACATCTTTCCTGATGTCTTACAAGCTCTTGACGTCGTGTTGATGCAGAGATCAGGTGTAATTGATATATTTTCTATATTAATATATCATATTTATCAATAAAAAAGCTAGAGACAAACATGAATTGACTTATACTTATACATAAACTAACCATTAAAAGTTAACATATCAACAAATCTAGAGGAAGCAAATATTACTCAAATTAATTGTCTTCCTTACTTACCATCCACTATACATGCATGTGCTATATATGTTTTCAAACAAAGATGAAGCTTCTAGCTAGAATGTGCTACATCAAATATAGCAATGAAGAAAGACATTGGTAGTGATTGTCATATGTTAATCTTCTTGACATGGCTAATTAACCATGTACGTTGTTGTAGGCGACTGACTGGTCATGCCATGCTAATGGCAAGACGTGTCAGAAGAAGCAGCGGGCAGCGGCGGGGTGTGACCTGACGCTATCGATCGGCCGGTGGGAGGAGGAGGCCGCGAGTAGTGACACTGACATCTCGAGCATGACCACCGAGGAGGCCATCGTGCTGGCAAGGGGTCAAGGAGTGAGTGGCCACCGCCGCCCTAAGGCTTCCGCTGATCTGAACCTTGACCTGAACCTCGATCTTGCCATCTCATCTTCTTGGCTCTGATGTGTTATCCATAACCTCCTGTGTAAATATATAGAGTTGCATTTTTGTAGAGGTACATAATATGTATATTTCTATTGATGTATGGTAGATCAATAGAAATGTGGGTTGCTTTATCGCAGTTGACTAATCCTTTGGTCTAGTTGATGAACTGCAACACCTTTGCCCTTTGCCACCCTGCTGAGCATACCGGAATCGCTAATCTTCTTAACTACAAGATTAGTTCCTTTCTGACCAAGTATTATTGAGCATGAAGTTGAATTTCATCCTATGGAGCTTAAAGTTGGATCTAGAGGTGCTACTTGGTGGGATAGACACAATTCATGGTGGGGGGGGGGGGGGGGGGGGGGGGGTTATCCTTATCATTTCTTCTTTTTCTACCGATGTTTATACTATGGGATTTTATCGCCTTTCTGCGACTAATCATGGTAGTTTCGACAAAGATCGCAATGCTTTTTTTACTGTAATACGATAGACAACAAGAAGAAATACCGATTGGTTAAATGAAAAATCATTGGCAGACCCCAAACCTATAGGGGCGGGCATCATTAAAACCTCCTTAATGAACAAATGTATAATCATGAAGTGGTGGTGGTGCATTCATCATAATTCGCCTCAAGTGTTATGGCTTAAACTCGTAATGGCTTAGACTTCAAATGGCCAAGTATTTTCCTGACGTGGTCCACGTGGATCCCTTGAATGGCAATCCTACAGGAGGGTCCAGAATCCAAATTCTGGAAATCTTTGGTTAAAGTTCATGATGAATGTCGTTCGCTGGTCAAATTTGAGGCTAGTTTGGTGACCATGGTTGGCTTTTGGTTAGACCGGAGGCAGGAGGGTGACCCCCCTTAGGATCTCATTCCCGGTTATGTTTTCCTATTATTCTAACCCAAAGATCTCCATTTCAAAGGTAGCTGCTAATAACTGGGATTTTGGTTTCCCCCGATCCTTGTCTCCCGTAGAGGTGGTGAACTGGGAAGAGCTCACTGCCCTGTTCCCAAACCTATGAGAGGCTTCTGATCAGCTCCTTTGTCCTCGCTCGTCCTCTGGCAAGTGCTTTGTTAAGTCCCTTTACTCCAATCATTGCGTAGGGTGACGCTCCAATCGATTCAATGGCGTCTGGGATGCAAAGATCCCGCTTAAGATCAAAATATTCCCTTGTCAGGAAATCGCGCGTCGTCTCCCAGCTAGTGATAAAAATTTAAAATACAATGGCAATGCTATGGCGACATGTTCTCTTTCTGGAGAGAATGAAAACACGGTGCACATCCTATTTAGATCATTAGATGTGCTGTAGATAAACTCGCTTGGAGTTGCATATGATCGTGGCTGAATGCTGACTGGAATCCAAGCAGCTTTCCTGATTTGTTCCCGCTGTTCGCTAATCAATCGAGGCAATTTATCCGTGTTTTTTTTTGGTTTTCCCTTTCCGTGCTTTGTTGGTATTTATGGACGACTTGTGACGAGTTTACTGTTGAACTTATTTTCCCTATCTGATTGCTTGTTCAAATTGACCGCTCTCTTGTAGCAGTGGAGTCCGCTCGTTAAAGCTATGGATGTCGACCCCAACTTCCTGGTGATCTCCAGGATTCGCTAAACTACTATCTCCCTCTCCTAGGTTCATCACCCCTGTCTAGCTAGTTTCATTGCGCGACTATTCACCGACCGCGAGGATTTCCTACAGATTTTGGCTACAAACTCATAGAAAAAGATGTGGCTGTGAGCTAGGCTACAAGAGAGCCCCAAGCAAAAAAAAAATCCGCAAAGAAAAGAAGCTAGGCTAGGCACCGCCTCTATGACTTTGCACCAAACAAGGAAAAGTTACATGTGGATCTGGTCAAGTTACTTGTCAATTAACTTGCCTCCTCCTCCCTCCCTTCCAGAGCTTTCACCCGGAAGTGAGCTAAATGGTTTAGATCACATGTTTAATGTATCAGACTGGTTTTGTGTGTGTCATCACAATTTTGAGTTTTATGCGCCATTAGACTAGTTGCGCCAGGGCGTAGTAATTCGGTGCATCAACTAGTTCACCAAGGATTTAGTTGGATGCGCCAAAGTAGACCACGTGAGTTCCAGCCTTTTGGCTCGTCATTAACAGCTTCTTTTTGGGCACGCCATACTATCATCGACGGTCATCACACTGCCATGTGTCCCGTCCACCTAGATCCAATCTCCGAGGCAAAGTTTGGACTCTACTAAGAGCTAACCATGTATAGTCAATATTATTTTGGGAGTGGGAGGGGGCTATATTTTTTGAAACAGTTGTCCAAAGATCTCACTCTACTAAATAAGTAGAAGAGATTTATTCGGTAACTATAGGAAACCCACACAATAGATACTCGTCCACAAACAGATAGGACACCCTCGATCAGCCCACTTATCTACCAACACAGACTTAACAAACTCGATCAAGGACGGAGCCAACTTTTGATCTTGACAAGCATCAGTTGCCTGATTTAGTATTGTAAACTTTATCAGGGAGCGGATATAACAAACTTATCAGCAAACAAGAGTTCTAATGCCCCTGCTCGCCACTCATCTCCGTCTTTGAATGCAGTTGCAAAACCATCATTAAGGCCATTGAGCAACATGAATATGGCTAATTCGACTTTATCCTGGATAACCAAATTGGAGACACCCATAGTTGCAACAACATGGCGGTGTCCTGCAAAAAAAAATAAAAATAAAAATAAAACATGGTGGTGTCCATTCACACAAGCAAATATGGGTGCCAGGTTTTTTTTTTCAACGAACTTTCCATACCATATCGTAGAAAAATTGCGCCTCCAAAACAAGAATTTCTAGTGATCATTCGTTTATTTCACATTCCACACCACAGAACGAAATCCGAAGACAGAAGAAAAACTTGTCAATGCCGATATGATCAACGTGTGCGGGTGCAAACAGAAAAAAAAAACTTGCAGCAGTAACTTCGGGTGTAAGTCTGGTTGACTTTGCCGATTCATGCATCAAGTGTTCGGAGTTCAGACCGGCCTTTGACATTTTGGACAGGTTTGAAAAAATAACAACCAGAAGAGGCAATAATTCATGGGGAGCTTTGGATGGTTGCTCTGTGAGTTAACTTTTTTTTTGCGGGATGCTCTGTGAGTTAACTGTCGCTGTATGCCGTTGAAAAACACGACTGCTGGTAACTAATTGCCGTGCACAATAGTCCGTGATATATACGTCCATACTATTCAGACAAACTAATCAAGTGAACAATTCTACTACTCCCTCTGTTCGTTTTTATAAGACGTTTTGGACAGCTAGTTTTGAACTGTTTTAGGCACGGTCTGAATTGTCTAAAACGTCTATAGAAATGAACAGAGGGAGTACTAATGGTCACTTGCATGCAGTTGGTAATTACTGCAGATTATATCGATAATTACTGCAGATTATACTACCAAACTTTTTCAATTTTAAAGTTTTGCTCTATAGATAGGTACGAGCATACGCATCCACATGGACACGTGATTGGATTAATTAGTCGAATATGTGTTGTGTGCGCACTGCGTCGCTGTAGAAGCTTTGGAGTTTTAGGGCATCTCTAGCCGTTTGCCCCCCAGGAGGCACCTTTTTTCGCCTCCTGGGGGGCTGCCGGCGAGAACTTAGACCTTGGAGGCCAAACCACTTCCACTCGTTGCCTCCCCACGAGCAGCGTTGGACTCCCACAATCGGAGCGTCATTTCGTCGAGCATCTTGACCGCGGCGGCATCGACGACCTCCAGCTAGCGGAGGAGCGCGAGCGTCGACGGAGGCCTGGCGGAAGACCACACGGACATGAGCACGAGCAGCGCTGGGCTCCCACGGAGGCAGTAGCATTTCATCGAGCATCTTGACCGCGGTCGCGCCTGCTGCTCGCCGCCTCGACGCGCCCCGTCAGCGGGCTGCACGGGGACGGGGCGGGCGCCCAGGACGCGGTGGCCGGCGGGCGTAGTAGATGCGTCCTGCCCGCGCCGCGCCGTCCAGGCCACAGCTGCGCCCTACCTCATCATGGCGTCCTCCACTGTCTCCTGCTCCTTCCCGACGACGGCGTCGCCGAGGCACCGCGCGAGGACGACGGCGTGAGCAACAAGGAGGAGGAGGAGGTTGCTGGTCGCTTGCCTTGTAGACAGGGCCGAAGCCGCCGCGACCGAGCAGGTTGTCCTCGGAGAAGCCGGCGGTGGCGGCCTCCAGCACCGGCAGATCGATGAAGAGCGTCCACTGGTCGTCCTCCTCCTTGTTGCTCTCCCGACGACGAGGGCGAGGACGATCGAGCCCACAGCCGCGCCCGTCCGCCCAGGCAGCGCCGCCCCGCCCACACGCCATGGCCACACGCAGCGAGCTCCGGCCCGGCCACGCCACAGCCACACGCCGGCGGACGAGCTGCCGCGGCTCCGGCATGCCGCGGGGGCGGAGTCGGGCGCCCGCCCATGCCGCGGCGCCACGCAGTCCAAGCAAAGCCTTTCACCCGAAGCAAGCAACACAGCCGCGAGAGCGCGAGCCAGAGCGAGGCGGGGGAGGCGACCTGGCGGAGGGGGCAAGCGCGAGCCAGAGCGAGGCGGGGGAGGCGACCTGGCGGAGCAGAGGAGGGCGCGAGCGCGAGCCGGCGGGGGAGGCTGCGGGGGCGGAGGCGAGCGCGTGGGCGGAGCAGGCGGGGCGGCGAGCTCGGCGGGGCGGGACGGAGAAGGCGGGGCTAGGCGAGGGAAAGATTCCCACATGCACGGGTGGGCCTAGCAGGAAAAAAAAGGAGAGAGAGTGAGGAGAGAGGCCGACATGTGGGGGTTTTGCATGCAAAAAGGAGCGCCGGCGCCCCCAAGTGCCTCCCGGCTTTTTGGGTTTGGATCGGTACCGCCGGACGTAACTTCGGTCAAATCCGGCGCTATATGAGCTCTTGGGGTCCCGGCTGGGAGAAAAATTAAGCGCCAGCGTCTAAAAAATGCTCGTGGGGGGCATCCTTGGGGGCCGGCTGGAGATGCCCTTAGCTGCCCCGAGAAAGAAAGGAGCTTTGGAGAATAGAGGCATGCGACACGAGCGAGATGCCGTCCGGCGTGGGGAAACATTTTCCATTCGGTTAATCGGTTTGGCACACGAGTTTTTGATATTGCTCATCATTCATGTCGGTAAAAAGTCACATAGGTTTTTTTTAGGGTAAAGTCACATGAGTTGGTAAGTACTGGCAAATTCGCATCCAACACACAGCCACGTGCACGTGCACCTAATAGAAAAAAAAAATCTAATTTGCGTGTATGGAATTCCCAAGCTACGTGTGTACGTGCACGATCAACTAGCTAAGTAGCTAGCTTCATCTTCTAATAGTGGATTCCACTTTTTATCCTTCTTTTACGATTGAGCATGCATGCACACTTTTTACACGGTTTAGCAGAATTTCTCCAAAATATACAACTTAAGAAAGTCTGTTCTAGCTTCTATCCATCTTTTTTTTGGCGGGGTAGCTTCTATCCATCTTAAAGCTTGGCATATATTGTCAGCCCGACATGGTGCACAAAGCCAGTACCACATCGATGGCGCCTTCCTTGGGGCCACGTTTGACGCGGTAATATGGGGCGCCGGCGGACCTACGCCTTCGTTTGCGCCAGCCTCTACATGTGCTCCACACCCCCCAAATCGACCTCCATATGCCCCCCACCCCCTCCCCTCAACACGAGTCACTGCCACTCACTACACGCTTCGGGCCGAGCACCGAATCTGAGCAAGCTTAGCAAACTCACCTGCCCTAGTTGTTGCACCAGGCACGCCACTTGGGAAGGAGATACCCATTTGGCATCTTATTCGGTGCGCCGTGGTGTACTGAAAGCGATCCCTACCTGACCAAACGGGACAAAACTTAAAACGGGTAAAAACAAATTTGCCCCAATGTACGGGGGCATTTTAGGGATTTTTCCGCTAAATGAGGTAGAAAGTATCAAAAATTTAATCTTAGGTGGTAAAGGAATGTAATTCACTTTCTTTATATGGAACCTTTTGGGAGTATAGGTAAAGCCCTACGGAAAGGATATGTATCACGTGGCTATATACGTACTCCTAATTTGAAAATACTTTGCATATTAGTTTGGTCTTAAATCAAAGTCAGTCCAAATCTATCATTTTTATATTAAAATAATATCAAAATCTAGATATACTCCATGATGGATCTAATCGTAATGATTTTGGTGTTGCTTTTTACATTGTTTTTGCGGGAATTTTTTTGCGGGGTGTTGCTTTTTACATTTGATATATATTTGTATATAACTTGATCAAACTTCACAAAATATGGCTTGAGGCAAAACTATTATGCAAAGCATTTTGAAACAAGGAAGTAAAGCCTCTGCGAGGAACAAAACACAAATGACAAAGAAGAATATAGACAAATATGTAAATTGGGTGTGTTGTCTACGCGCTAGCCAATAGATCGCCGAGGCAGAAAGAAGATTGCGGGTAAGCCTTTAATTAAAGACTTGGCGAAAAGGCGGCATGATAGCTGAAAAGTATGAGCCGCCGTTGTCACGCTGAAATTAGCCATGTGATGATAATCAAGGGTAAGCTTAATTATCAGTTAGGGAATTAAGCATAGACCAAGACTAGTCAAGATTAGTACACTGTTTATGTGTATGGGTCATCTCTAGTTATTATATGCCAACATTCTAGGCTAAACGTATACCATATATATATATTGACTACACTGTTTATGCGTATGGGTCATCTCTAGTTATATGCCAACATTCAAGGCTACACGTATACCATCTATATATGTATTGACGTAGTTGTCGACTAACTCCAACTAATATATACATTCACTTGCATATAGTAACAAAGACCCCGATAGAAAATGTAGAATTATGTACGCTGAACGCACATGGACGGTAGTGTGGACCAACACAAGAATGCAGAAATACGAAGGGTCCATACTAGCTTCCTTCGTTTTTATTTACTCCGCAATATTAACTTCGACTAAACTCAAATTTTATAAAGTTTGACAAAATTTATAGAAAACAATATGAATGTTTACAAAAAACAAATCTATACTATATATTGACTTTAACCTGTATCACACTTAGCTGCTACCTCCACCGGCTTTGATTAGTCTACTTCCTCTGATAGCTATAGTCTCATCGATCGTGATGACCATGGCCATGAATAGTAGATAGATAGACCCGGCGGCATTTTATATTTTCAGGTCGCTTGCTATCAGCCTATCATACATGCATATATTGATATATAGCTAGCGTGTGTCCACTGGTAACACGGAATATGTTTTGGCGCTTACATGCATGCATGGGTAAGTAAGCGTGTCCTTTCTCACATCTATATGGTGCATATTTTGCTTATGTTCGAGTAGGTAAACGTTTGGGCTTGTCTAAATTCGTGGGACGGTCGCATGACTCAAAGCTTAACATACTATTCAGATCTCTTGCTTACCTGCGTGCGTACGCTACGCACGAGCATGCACCATGGAATTCAAACTTCCATTGCTCCGCCGACAGGTGTACGTACATGTCGACCATTTTCAGCAACGACAATTCAGTGCAAAGCTCCTCGCGGTAAGGTCCCCATCGTAACCATGGATCCACATTCAAGTTTAATCTCAAATGTTTGTTAGGTCTCCCAGCTGTTGCATGCACCCATGGTACACCGAACTAATAATTACTACAAAGTTTAACAACTCCTGACACTAAGAAAAATTGCATAGAAGCAATGAGCTACCAACACATTGAGAACCCTGTGTTACAAATTTTATTGCTAAATTGCTATCTATGTCCGGACATAACTCTTGGTAACTCACACCGGCTTGTTGATATCCGCCTTCAGGTGTTTCTGATGTTCTGGATATTGTGGCTTGGACTAGCATAGCAACCAACTCGTAGATATGAACGAATTCTGAAAACATTTTGACATTTTTTGTTTGTCATAAAAACCAACATTGTTATGGATTTTGTAGACCAACATAGAGCACCGACACCAACAAGAATATGTGCATGCACTCATGGGATCCTCTTAAGTTAATACCAAACATGTGCCGGTCTCCACCTCATATGTAAGACATTAAATCAGCAACAAAGGGATAACACTCGATGTAAAGACAATTGACACCGTACCATTACAAAAGGTATTATGTAAATCATGAATTATAGGGCTACGTTCAATTGAATCCTACTAACCTGGTTTTAGATAATGGTAGTTATTTCTATTTTTATGTTTTAAAAATGTGGAAAAAAGTGACATATGCAGGAAATGCAATTACAACGTGCACGATGTCATGTCATATGCAAGAACATCTAGAAAGAAAATAAATTCCCATTGACCTTTTTTAACACAAAAGGTAAATCAACATAATTTTTGGTTGAATTTTTGCAAGTTCTCCGTCTGTAACATCCAATTTTTTTGTCTAAAACTTCAAAGATATAAACCAACTCCAATTGATTGGTTTAAGGTTTGGATGGTGGTTCCATATTCTAAGATTCCCCAAACATATGAAACAATTCAAATGTGGATGCTATAACGGTTAAACATGATAAATGTCAATAGCAACCAAGATCATCTAGACAAGAAAAGACAAGTGACATAAACATTGTTTGTTAATTATTTTTGGAGGTTATCATTTTGTAGCATTCTGTCCATACACGGAATTTTTCAATTTAAGGCGAAACATACAAAACCATTTTTCAAATTAAATATAGGTCCATTTTAAACATTTTTAGAAAGCTTAATGTTTAATTTAGACATTTTCATGGCTTTGGGTTCAAGTTACAACATGCACAATGGTCCAATGTTCAAAATAGACTTTCCTCTATATATTTAACATGTAAAAGACTCTTATATTCTCCGATTATGCAATAGAGGAAGACATATATAAAACATGGAAAAGGCACACAAACTTGATTATTCTACATATCTCAAATAGTAACACGCTGTTAACCTAAGTTTTAGAATGTATAATCAATCCCAAAACTTTCAAGCATATACACATATATTACGAGATGAAGTGCATATGTGTATGGTATTTAAAAGAATTACTTTGAGATTTATGTATTACAATTTATTTATTTCCATTCTAGATTTATGTAGATGTAGATGACCTAGAAGGAAACAAAATGCACATCCACACTTGTTAATTGATTAATTAAGTTTTCTCAACAATGCATTTCACAAAAATACCCATCGCATGGTAACTCGAGTGCTATGGGAAAATCCATAGTTGTCGGGATGCTCGGGATGTATACCATATAGGACTTCATAAAAATATGATTATTTTTTGTCATGTTCAAAAAAATATAAATAAATTCATATCATTGGTTCTTGAACCGTACATAGAACCCCCCACATTCATTATCTTTTTAATTTCTTCTGAAATTCCAAAGATACAAAACCGTCCTAAATAACTGGTTTGAGGTTTTTCATATTCTAAGACCTCACATCATATGAAATGATTCACATGTATGGAGAATGGTACAAAGTAAGAACATGACGAAAACATCAGCCAACATGATCATCTTTGTACCGTACTAGAAACACACAAAATAAAACGAATGTCTCCTGTCATTTTTCACGTGACTCAAATAGTTGTATCTTCTAATTATTTTGGTGATTATCACTTCATAACAATCTTTACATCTATGAAGTTTGTTGTATTTTTGAAAGTCCTGGAATCAATGTTGAGGATATCGCTTATCATTAGTGCCTCGGTCAGTTGGGGATTAGAGATTAATCGGAAATCGAATGATTAATCGGTTTTATCATACGACTATTAATCAGCCTTTTTTTGCAAATACCAGGTTCTCAACACTAAATTATGCTATATTCAACACCAAAACAATATTGAACATAAGTGTTACCTAGATTCCTAGCCTTTGAATCCTCGTATAATGACAAACAAAATAGGACAATAGTACATATAGCGTAACAAGGTCCACAAAAAACACAAATAAACATTTTTTTGCAAACATAATGCTATGAATAGGCCCGATTTATCGGTAGATTCCTGATAAATCGCTTGTCAGAGCGATAAATCGGCCCAAACGATAAATGGTGAAGATGAGACATAATCTTATCGGTCACCTCACGAGTAGCGAGAAATCGGACGATAAATCGATGTTGAAATACAAATTCAATTTTGATATGGAACTAGGGTTCATTTTAACAGGTTTAGAAAGATCAAAGTTTAATTGAGTCAATTTCAAAGTTTGGGGGGTTCAACTATACCAAACACAACAATTCAGTGTTCAAAAATAGACTTTTCTCTATATGTATAATGTGTAAAATACTCATGTTTAATTCTTATGCAAGAGAGAAAGACATAATCAACATTGAAAAGCAATACAAGCTTTATTATGCTACGAGCGCAAGTAGTTATATTTGGTAACCAGCATTTTAAATTAAATAATTCATCCCATAATATGCATAGACATGTATCTTATGAGATAAGTTATCTTATCGTATATATAAATGTATGGATCTTACATAATTCTTTAGAACTTTTATGTACTATATTTTGTTACATTTTAATTTCAACTAGAGTTCTAGATCCTACCGATCGAGGAGCGAAAAAAGGGGCACGCAGATTAATTAATTTTGATGTTTAAAACTACCCCTAGCATGCTAGGTACATCTATAGCTAGCTTGGGAAAGAATTTCAAAAGGGCGTGTCACTGCCCCTTGTTGGGGAACGCAGTAATTTCAAAAATTTCCTATGCACACTCAAGATCATGGTGATGCATAGCAACGAGAGAGGAGAGTGTTGTCTACGTACCCTCGTAGACCGAAAGCGGAAGCGTTAGCACAACGCTGTTGATGTAGTCGTACGTCTTCACGATCCGACCGATCAAGTACCGAACGCACGGCACCTCCGAGTTCTGCACACGTTCAACTCGATGACGTCCCTCGAACTCCGATCCAGCCGAGTGTTGAGGGAGAGTTTCGTCAGCACGACGGCGTGGTGACGATGATGATGTTCTACGGACGCAGGGCTTCGCCTAAGCACCGCTACGATATGACCAAGGTGGATTATGGTGGAGGGGGGCACCACACACGGCTAAGAGATCAAGAGATCAATTGTTGTGTCTTTGGGGTGCCCCCTGCCCCCGTATATAAAGGAGTGGAGGAGGGGGAGGGCCGGCCCTCTCTATGGCGCGCCCTAGGAGAGTCCTACTCCCACCGGGAGTAGGATTCCCCCTTTCCTAGTAGAACTAGGAGCCCTTCCAAGTAGTAGGAGTAGGAGGGAAGGAAAGGGAAGGGAAAAGGAGAAGGAAGGAAGGGGGCGCCCCCCTGCCTAGTCCAATTCGGACCAACCCATGGGGAGGGGTGCGGCCACCCTTTGAGGCCTTTCTCTCCTTTCCCGTATGGCCCATTAAGGCCCAATACGAATTCCCGTAACTCCCCGGTACTTCCGAAAATACCCGAATCACTCGGAACCTTTCCGATATCCGAATATAGTCGTCCAATATATCGATCTTTACGTCTCGACCATTTCAAGACTCCTCGTCATGTCTCCGATCTCATCCGGGACTCCGAACTCCTCCAGTACATCAAAACTCATAAACTCATAATATAATTGTTATCGAAACCTTAAGCGTGCGGACCCTACGGGTTCGAGAACAATGTAGACATGACCGAGACACATCTCCGGTCAATAACCAATAGCGGAACCTGGATGCTCATATTGGCTCCCACATATTCTACGAAGATCTTTATCGGTCAGACCGCATAACAACATACATTGTTCCCTTTGTCATCGGTATGTTATTTGCCCGAGATTCGATCGTCGGTATCTCAATACCTAGTTCAATATCGTTACCGGCAAGTCTCTTTACTCGTTCTGTAATACATCATCCCGCAACTAACTCATTAGTTGCAATGCTTGCAAGGCTTAAGTGATGTGCATTACCGAGAGGGCCCAGAGATACTTCTCCGACAATCGAAGTGACAAATCATAATCTCGAAATACGCCAACCCAACATGTACCTTCGGAGACACCTGTAGAGCTCCTTTATAATCACCCAGTTACGTTGTGACGTTTGGTAGCACACAAAGTGTTCCTCCGGTAAACGGGAGTTGAATAATCTCATAGTCATAGGAACATGTATAAGTCATGAAGAAAGCAATAGCAACATACTAAACGATCGTGTGCTAAGCTAACGGAATGGGTCATGTCAATCACATCATTCTTCTAATGATGTGATGACAACTCTTTGTCTATGGTTAGGAAACATAACCATCTTTGATCAACGAGTTAGTCAAGTAGAGACATACTAGTGACACTTTGTTTGTCTATATATTCACACATGTATTATGTTTCCAGTTAATACAATTCTAGCATGAATAATAAACATTTATCATGAAATAAGAAAATAAATAATAACTTTATTATTGCCTCTAGGGCATATTTCCTTCACCCCTATCTATAATCTAAACTGAACTGGGAATACATCCACGAATCTGTATTTGTTGATTGAGATATGGACAGATGCAACTTTTTTCTCCTTTCCCATCCTAAGAATGTGGTCCCAAAGTCCACAATTCATTTCCCATGTGTAGAGAATGCTTCATTTTCTTCGATAGTGACGTCACTAGACTGCTAGGTGCAGTAATGTTGATAGGTAATCACAAACTGCTACCTTGACTTCATGGCGTTCTATCCTGCCTGCAAGGTTCCAACAGCAGCCACGTATATAAACTGTTGGTTGATAAACTCCCATGGGAAGAGGAGAACTTGGCATCGATCTGATCTTTCTTTTACCTGATAAATCTTATCCTTGGGACTTTTTTTTGTGTGAAATCAATGGAACTATTCAAATGACATAATTATGCGACTTAATTTGCCAATTCTTATCTATATGTGTTTCATATAATTCGTCAAAAATTAAATTTCTATATCTAGCTAGCCATCTCTTTTCCAAAAAAAAGCTAGCCATCTCTTTTCCAAAAAAAGCTAGCCATCTCTTTCTCCAATCAACACAAGGCAACAGATTGAGTTGGCAACTTAAACTCTATAAACTTCTTGAAATAGAATTTTTTTTAAACGAATATATCCATTTCTACATGTTTTCACACACGATATTCCATCTATTGGCCTATGGCCATATATATGCGTTTGGTTTCCCATTGCCTTGGAGAAATCCATGCATGCCATGGCATATGGCAGAGAGTTGAATTGACTTTAAACATTTCAGCTGGCTAGCCTGATATCCTACAGCTGACTGAATTTATCAAATCTATGTACGCAGTCCACTCCACATATGTATGTACCAACGACTCAACGAGTGTAGTTCATAGGTACGTTGCTATATACTATAGTTTTCTTGAGTAAGTTTGTCAAACCTAGCAACACTGAGAGGGATAGAAAATAAATGACGAGACGTTATACAAGCTTAAATTTCATATATGAAGTGGACATTTTTTTTCCTTTTGTCAAACGGGTGAACCGCCCGTATACATACCTGTCACTGTGCAGGGAAGAGACCCAGACAAATCGATTAATAGCGTGAGCTCGATGGGTCGACACATATATATGTGATAAATACCATTATGTCTTATTAGTAGTATATATGTGAAATAATTACCATTATGTCTTATTAGTAGTATATATGTGAAATAATTGTAGTACTAGTGTCCCCTCAGGCGGCCAGGCGGACGCGGGTGGGCCTCTGCCATTGGTGGGCATGGGCATCCTGTCACTGTCTCGGGAGGAGACAGCCGACAGTGCAGTGCGGACCCCCACTTCCCCGCCAATGCTAACTGCACAGGTCTGCCCCCCTGCGGCCTCGGATCTGCATGTCGCTTCCCCCCCGAGCCGGCCTTCCATGGTGACGACGCTGTCGGATGGTCGGGCGGGCGGACTGATGCCGGCCAAGGACGACGCTGGGTCCGCTGATCTGCACGGGCCGCTGACCCCGATGCCCACGCGCCTGCCGGGGTCCCACTAGCTGTGTTGGAAGGGGGCAACATCGCGGGGGGGGGGGGGGGGGGGGGGGACCAGGAGGAGAATCCAAAGGAGGCCAATGATGGGCTGATCTTCCAACCAATCACCCACGAGCAAGCAACGGCACACTTCCTGGAACTAGTGGCAACTCCGGTTGAGCCCGCCATTTTGCATGCACCAACGGCCAAGCGCGGCCGCCCCCGCCGCCCAGCCAAGCCACCCGGAACGGCCACCAGGCGCAGCTACCGCCTCTCAAGCAAGAAGAAGCTGTTCCCGGAGAACCAAGGCAACATCATGGCGCAGGCAAGGAAGCTGGTCATGTCCAAAAGGGGACTTGCCATACCAGAGCGTGGCGAGACAGAAGAGCAACGCCTGCTTGAGTACAGGAGAGCCTTTGATGAACCACTCTCACCTGTTCAGATAGAGGCCCTTGCCTCGCTTGCAAGGGCGGGCAAGAGAGGCTCGGCCGTGCCAGTGCCGGCCTCCGCCTAGGGCGGAAAGGCTGCCGTTAGTCGAGCAATTTACCTATGGAAAACAACTGGATTGTATGGAACGTGAGGGGTTTGAACAACCCGGCTAGGAGAACAGTAGTTAAGGAGGTGCTGTACCGGAACAATGTATCCCTAGTATGTTTGCAAGAAACAAAGCTATCTTTCATCGACAGAGCCATGGTGAACCAATGTTGTGGCACAGAATTCTCTGAGTTTGCATACCTGCCGGCTGTTGGGTTAAGAGGAGGTGTGTTATTGGCATGGAAGGGCGACCACTACTCCATGACCACCATTGCAGTTCAGGGGTACACGGTGGCGGCTGTGGGAAAAGATGCCAAGGGAACCCCGGTGGGTGTGATTGGGGTATATGGTCCGCAGATCTGGGAGGAAAAGATTGCATTCCTTCGGGAGCTCAAAGACACTATTCAGGGCAGTATCCCCAATGGCACTGCCCTGGCGCTGGTCGGCGATTTCAACCTCATCGCCGGCGCAGCCGACAAGAACAACTAGAGGATCAATAGACGCTGCATCACAATCTTCAGAAACTTCATCAATGAACTTCAACTGAAGGACCTATATCTCCATGGCCGTAGATATACGTGGAGCAACGAGCAACCAAACGCTACGATGGTGAAGCTGGACAGAGTTCTCATAAATGGAGACTGGGAGGAGGCAATGCCCAACTGCATGCTCCAAGCTTTATCCTCAGACATATCCGACCACTGTCCTCTCCTCCTCAACTGTGAGATTGCTTTCCGTCAGCGCAGAACATTCAGATTCCAGACCACTGGGTGAAACTTGACGGCTTCGACGAGGTAGTTCAAGGGGCTTGGCATGGGGCGCCGACGTCGGGGGATCCGGTCGACCAATTTGCAGGAAGGCTTGCGGCCACAGCTAAAGCTTTGAAACAATGGCAAGGCCAATTCTGCAACGACATCAAACTGAAAGCGGCCATTACAAGCGAGATCATTGGCCAGCTTGACCGGGCCATGGATCTTCGACCCTTGTCAACAGCAGAGAGACAACTCCGTGCCTCCTTGAAGATGCAGAGGCTAAGGTATGCAGCGCTTGACAGAGCCATCTGTCGTGAGAAATCGAGAGTGAAGGGCATTAAAGAGGGAGACGCAGGCGCAAAATTCTTCAAAGCGAAAGCATCGGCCAGAAGGAGAAAGAACTTCATCATCAAGTTACAGGTCGACGGGCTGATCATCACAGACCAAGACGCAAAAGTGAAGGCTTTCCACTCCTTTTTCGAGCCTATTTTCGGAGCAAAGGAACCCCGCTCCAGGAAACTGAACCTGTCCAGGATTGGATACACAAGACTAAACCTTGCAGAGATGGACGAGGCTATCACGGAGGAAGAAATCCTGGCGAACATCAAGGAGTTGGATGGATACAGTGCCCCAGGGCCTGATGGGTTTACGGGCTTGTTCTATAAGCGGTGTTGGCCCATAATCAAAGAGGATCTGATAAGGGCCGTCCGGGCCGTACAAGCGAACGCATCGATGCACCTGCATCGGCTGAACCAAGCTACTATGATCCTCCTCCCAAAGAATGCAGAGGCCCTGACCACAAAAGACTTCAGACCCATCAGCCTTGTCTGTAGCTTCGCCAAACTAATCACCAAGATTATGGCCACGAGGATGCAGCGCCGGATGAATGAGCTGGTCGGCCCTTGCCAGAATGCGTTTATCAAAGGGCGCGCCATCCACGACAACTTCTGTTACGTCAGCGGGCTGGCCAAAGCTCTCCGGCATGCGAACACGCCGACGATAATGGTGAAGCTAGACATCCAACGCGCCTTCGATACCGTTTCATGGGAGTTCCTGCTTGAGCTACTTGCTGCAAGAGGTTTTGGGAGAGGATTCACCAACTGTTTGTCAGCACTCCTCAGCTCCTCTTCGACAAGGATCCTGGTTAATGGTGATCTATCGGAACCGATCAATTTAGTGAAGGGACTGAGGCAGGGAGACCCACTATCACCGCTACTGTTCGTACTGGTCATGGACTGCCTTGCTATGCTCATCGACAAGGCGGTGACGGCCGGGATTTTGGGACTGATCGGTAGTCAACAACTACCCTTCAGGCTCTCGCTGTATGCAGACGACGCAATCTTGTTCATCAACCCATGCCGCAAGGAGGTACTGGCACTGGCACAAATTCTCAAGCTCTTCGGTGAAGCTACGGGCCTACACACCAACTTTGCAAAATCTTCGGTCTCCACGATCTGCTGCAATGGGATCGACCTCCAACAACTGCTGCAGGACTTGGGCTGCCCCATCAAAGAATTTCCCTGCACTTATCTGGGCATGCCACTGACGGACAAGAAGCTAAAGAAGAATGACTTACAGCCGATCTGCGACAAGCTCATTGCAAGGATGAAGGGGTGGAAGCTTGCCTTTCTTTCCCTTGATGGGCGGCTGGATCTGGTCAAGACAGTGCTCTCGGCGATGCCGATTTTTCAAATGCTCGCATTGATACTACCTGGGTGGCTGGCTAAGCTGATCGACAAGGTTCATCGTGGATTCCTCTGGGAGGGCAGCAAGGTGGCGGCCGGAGGCAAATGCCTCGTCAACTGGGGTACTGCCTGTCTGACAGCCCAAAGTCGCGCCCTACGGATGAGGTGGCTGTGGCTCTCCTGGAACGACGACACTAAAGCATGGCAGGGGCTGGAGTTGCCTATCGACTCATCGGTCAGATCTCTATTCAACGCGTCTGTTGACTTCCAGCTGGGCAAGGGCGACCGCATTCTCTTTTGGAAGGAGCCGTGGTATAAGGGCATCAATCTACAGGACACCTTCCCGGTGCTGTTCCAACATTGCACCAGGAAAAACCTCACCGTTGCGCAGGCCATGGAGAACAACAGATGGATCCGGCACCTAAAAGCCAACCTCTCGGCTCAGGCGACGAGGGAATTCCTGAAATTGTGGGAGGCAATCCAAAATATTCAATTAACTCAAGAACATGACCGTGTCCAATGGAAATGGACAGCAGATGGCGTGTACACGGCGAGATCGGCATACAAGATTCAGTTTGAGGGCTGCACTCGGCCATCTTGGGCTGCATTCCTTTGGAAATCTGATGCACCGGGCAAATGCAAACTTTTTGCGTGGTTGGCGCTGCTGGGACGATGCAACACAGCCGATGTCCTTGCGAGGAAAGGCTGGCCTCACAATCCGTCTTGCTCTCTATGCAATGGGCCAATGGAGGATATCGTGCACCTGCTAGCTTCCTGCCCCGTATCCATCCGAATTTGGCAAGATATCATCGCTCGCTGCAACCTTCATCCGGGCCTCGCTCCATCCTCCGCTACAACCTCCCTGGGGACTTGGATCGAGCAGTCCAATGGCCTCATTTCTTCATCAGCAAGGAAGCCATGGAGTGCATTCGTACAGCTGGTCTGGTGGTCATTATGGAACGAACGCAACGCACGGATATTCAGAAACCAGCCATCGCCACAAAGGACCGTAGTTGAACGATTGATTGAAGAGGCAGCAGTCTGGCAAAGGGCGGGACGGGGTAAGGCCATCTCCCTCCTCAACAGACCAAGAGAACCAGACTAGGACAGCTTAGTGCAGGAAACGGAGATGCCATGTACAACTTGTCCAGGCCTAATCATGTAACAATGCTGTAAATTAACTTTCTTCAACCCCCCCCCCCCTATATCAATGAAAAGCTGCTCCATCAGCATTTTCGTTAAAAAAAATTGTAGTACTAGTTGGCTGTGTCGTGGACATGGACATGCCACTTTTTCTCCAATTTGGGCTTGTTCCTATCAATTGTTCCTGGCCTGTGTTCTCTAGGTGCTACCTTTCTGAGAGGTAGCAAGTTAAGTGAGCATGGATGTTTGACTGGACTAGGTTAGCAAAGTCAGCCATCTCTCTTTCTCTCTCTCGCTTTCTTTGATCCACACATTCCATATATCCGCTCTATATGAAGTACGGTTGTACTTAAAAAATTGTACTGGGCTTCAAGTTCATCATTGTTAGGCCAAACCAAAACTCTCTCTCTCTCTCTCTTTCTCTCTCTATACATATATATTGGACTTGATTCTGGTGTAGCATCATCAGTTGTGTGTGTAATTGTGTACCAGAAGCTTGGGAATCAGAATCAGACCGAGTTGAAGGGTGAGCTCTAGCTGAGAGACATATCTGTGCAAATATGAGAGGGTTCGAGAGGAGAGGCGTCCGGCAGTACAACCGGTCCGACGAGCCACGGATGCGGTGGACGGAGGAGCTGCACCGGCAGTTCATCGAGGCCGTCGACTGCCTCGGCGGCCAGGATGGTCAGTTCTTGCTTCTCTCTCTCTCTCTCGCGATAATTGCGAAGTTGCATTGCATGCATGGATTTCACTGATTTGCACTGCCGGAGGATCACCTGTCAAATATTGTGCATATGGACCGATTTAAGGGTGGTTTTTGCTTTAGTCGTGCGGTAGGTTAATTAGGCCGGATTTGGTTCAAGTTCATGGCAGGAAGGAATGATAGAAAGCCCCCCGTGATATGTATGCATTATTAAATTGATTAACAGAAATGATAATTGCGCTGCTTTATTTCTCCTTAATCTCTCCTTTAATATTGGCTGACTTTGGTAATAGGTTTTTTTTTAGAAAATAAGGATGACTCCCGGCCTCTGCATCTGGGCGATGCATACGGTCACTTTATTAATTATTCTCACAGGACCTTACAAAGTAATACCATAGTAAGACTAAAGCCGCCGTCTAAGCAACAAACTATTGCTACACCTATCGAGTTGATGAAGGGGCGCAGATAGACTGGGCCTAATACCAAACAGACATCGCAGCCAAACCTAACATCTAAGACCTGAGGACCCATCCAGGACCCATGCCGGGCATGGGTCTCGCCGGTCCGGCGTGCTCTCAGAGGCCGCCGCCGCCAACTGCCACCGCCCCATCTTCAGAACTGTACTGATGCATCAACCTTGCTCGGTCTAGCTATCGTCGACGCCATGACGGCGCCCAACGGCACCTCCCCCCTGCGCGTAAACAGCTGTGCATGTCGCGGTCGCCACTGATACAACTCAGCACCATGCTGCCGAGTACCACCAGCCGACACAACTTGAAGTCTTTGAAAGATCTGTCGTGCGTAGCACCTGCCGACTAGGCATGACAAAGCGTAGCACCTGTCAGTCAGGCATGACTTAACATCTCCACCGAAGCTTCGTGCAAGACGAAGCCGCTCCACCTCCTGCCTCTGACTTCCAGCGCTGCTCCACAAACGATGCTTCCAAGAGAGAAATGACACCGCAATGCCGCCATCGTCTGATCTGGAACACCAGATCCTAGGGTTTCCCCCAGAGCAGCACGAGTGGGTCGACAATAGTTATACGACGATGCCTCCATCAAGGTAACGGCGTATAACGCCGCCATCGCCTGCCAACGGCTTGGTTTTCACCGGCAACCATGTCTCCCCAACTCGTAGCCGGGACTAGATGATGGATCTCGAGATCCGATCACCAAGCCTCTGGCCGGCCGTCTCTGACGACGAAGATGACCACCACCATTGGCCAGCGAGACTTTGGTAATAGGTGACAGCGGAACTGCCGTTTTGCCAAAATAAACAGCATTCATCATGATTTTAATCGATCTTTTCCGCCTATAGAAGTCTACAATTTGTATGTTAAGTACATCCTTTATCTGCCATTCATCAAGTACTCTCGTCACAACTTAGGGATCGGCTATGGATAAGTTGCCCGGTCGTCCTTGTTTCTTCTTCCCCCAGCTTTCTTCCTCCTTCAACTGTTTCTCCTCCCACAAAGTCCACTTACCCAAATTACAAATTCAGTCAAGTTACATATAGCTATTGTGCACAACTTAACCATGTCCAAGATTATCAATTTTTAGTTCTTTCCTTCACGGCCGGTCGATGATCCGGTATATACGCTGACATCAATTCTCTCCTCCCTTGGTCTGCGCAGAGGCAACACCAAAGCGAATTCTTCAGCTGATGGGCACAAAGGGGGTCAGCATATCTCACATCAAGAGCCATCTTCAGGTACTTTCTTACTATCGCATGTTTTTTATTCGCAAAGGAGATATACCTGGCCTCTCCATCAGTTGATGCACGATCACCATTAATTTCAGAGTCTCTTAAATGTGTATGAGTTGTTTCTGCACCCCAACTTCTTGACTAATTTCTCTTAATTATTTCAAAACTTGGTCCATTTGCAGATGTATAGGTCAAGCTCTAGCAACAACAACAACAACAATAACCCACCCCACACGTCAGTGAATCGTTGCCATGATCATTGCATCGATGGCAACAACACAAGAACAGCGTCTTCAGACAGGATCAACGCTCCCTCTAACGTCGTGTTTCGCCGCGGCCACCGCTCGACGTTGCCGCCGTGCCAAATGTGAGTACTACCATAATTGCATCATCAATCCGGTTCTTAATTGAAGTTCATATGTGTCAATGTGTGTATTATTGAGTTTATTAAACATGCCAGCTATATCTCATTATACAGAACATCGATAGAAGAGGTTTCTAGGAGCTGGGAGGAGAGTAGCAAGCGGCTGCCATGGAACTCCACCGGCATGCTAATTACACCAGAGAAGGTTGGAGTAACTACTAGCGATCAAGCATTTCACAAATTAATTTGATTGTGTACTTGTCTGATGTCTTGACTAGCTCTTGACATTGTGTTCATGCAGAGCTTGCGTGTAATTGATATTTTTTTGATATTAACATGGTTTTTATAAATATAAAAGGCTAGAGACAAGCATGAATGAACTTAGACCAGTAAAAAATAATATATGAACCAATCTAGAGGAAGCAAATATTACTCATATTGATATCTTTCTTACTTACCATCGACCATACATGCATGTGCTATATAGGTTTTCTAACAAAGATGAAGCTTCTAGCTAGATGTGCAATATTAGTTGCTTGATTACTAGCAATATTATACAAGCACTCAAACACATGTTAAATTTTCTTGACATGGCTAATTAACCATGTACGTTGTTGCAGGCGACCGGTTGGTCACGTCACACCGTTGACAAGATGCGCCAGAAGAAGCAGCTACCAGCAGCGGGGTGTGACCTAACATTGTCGATCAGCCGGTGTGGGGAGTCAGAAGCGACCAGTGACGCTGACATCTCGAGCACGGCCACTGAGGAGGCCGCCGCGCTGGCAAGGGGTCGAGGTGCCGGTGGCCAGCGTCGCCCTGAGGCCGCCGCTGATCTGAACCTTGACTTGAACCTCAACATCGCCGTCTCATCTTCTCGGCTCTGATGTGTGATCCATGACCCCATGTGTAAATATTAGAGCTGCATTATTGTACGTACTGTATATATTTAGTCCCTGCATCACATATTAGTAGTTGCTGAAATGGATGTATTTCGGTGCTAGGTACATCCGTTTGAGCGACAACTAATATGGAACGAATGAAGTATTGATGTACGGCAGGTCATCATACTTGTTATAACGTTGTTGCTATGGTAGTTATTTTTGCGGAAAAAAAACTACCATAGCAACCACCGGCACCTATCGGGCTAACTTTTTGGCCAAATTGATGAATTGTCACACGTTTGCTCTCTCCAACCCCAAGCTAAGATGCTTCCTCTTTGGCTGCGATTGATTATTTATTTTTGAAGAAGGGGATCTCTCCCTAGTTTCATTAATGACCATGTATAAATACAATGTACTACTCCCTCCATCCAGGTGTCTAATGAGCTGCATTGCAATCTAGGTGATCAGAGTGAGGACAACAAATTTTGTGGAAGCATACAAATAACCTATGCCTTCCCTTATAGCATCTAAAATCTAGCAATTAATTATTTTGGAAATCCTGGATTCCTGGACAAAGGGAGTAAAACAGTAAAAAAGATAGGAAACTAGGCGTGGAGCACTCCCATGCAAAAAAATAAAAGTTATCCAGGGCCACATCATGCACAAGAAAGCAGAGCCAAAAGCATACTTGCACTCAAAATGTACTTCTTTAGTGCTGCACATCCCCATAACCTGCTAAACACGATGGACACCACGTCCATGACTCTTCTGGATTCATCATGATTTCGATCAATCAAATGTTTTCACTAGTTAATTTGGATGTGTGCATCCTTATTGTCTTGAGTAGCTCTTTTACATCATGTTGATGCTGGGTGTAATTGATATATTTCTTATATCGACACATTTCGTTTATAAAAAAAAGCTAGGGAAAACATCAATTAACTTTGACGTAAACCAATCATTAAAAACTAATACTGCGAACAATCAAAGAGGAAGCAAACTCGGGGGTGGGGGTGACTTTGTGGGAGTCCGGACACCATGCGAAGATCCGCTTGGCCCACTATCAATTGGATCACTCCTTATAACACATATGCTTTGTCATTAGGTCCTTCTGGCCTACCTGTGTTGTCTGAATTTGTTGTCTATTTAAGGGACATGATTGGATAACCGACTTCCGTATGCTGTTCGTGGACGGATTGTGTGTCTGTTTTACGGGTTAGCGTTCGAGATGCCCTAAATCCTCAAAAGATACTATTTTGAGGAGTTAACAAATTTGTTAGTTCGCACCAGCAGACTGCCGTGTTTTGACTGTCCAGGGGATGCATGCATGCTCCTGTAATTAAATAGGAGCTGCTTGGTTACTAGTAGCAGTATTAGCATTGAAACATAGCTTTAATCGTCCTCACATGGCAAACTAACTACTTCACGCTGTCAGCAATTGGCTGGCCACAGGCCACGTCACGCTGGCAGCAAGACGCGTCAGAAGAAGGAGCTAGCAAACGGCCGCCGCCGTTTTGCCGCCGCTGATCTGAACATTGACCTCCAGGAGCCGTTATTGGGCTGTCTCGTGATAATCAGTTTGGGCCACAGATTCGTCAGGACCATCACGGTCGCTAGTATAATATGATGTGGTTGGACTACCAGGGATTCGGCTGTGAGAGAAGTTGGCGTCGAGAACGAGCAAAGAACCATGTGGTCACAAGGAAAATGCTTCCCTGTGTTAAGCAACGCATTATGTGCCCAGTCGTGACAGGCTGTTGGCATACGTTCCAAGGGGTGCCCGGCTAGGATAGTCCAGGTTGTTAGCATGTTTATCTTTGTAACAACTCTATCTCTCTATCCTTTTATCTCTTGTACCCCAAGTTATAATCTCAACCATGTATATGATCTGGGAGTCGCGCCCCAGTATATTAACACATAGCCGTCGGTCAGACGAAGACACGACGTTAAACCCAAGTTTTCACATGGTATCAGCCTAACTCTTCCACCACATCCCATCTACCATCCCCATCACCACCTCCGCTACCACCATGGCCGCCTCCTCCAGCGCTGCACCGGCCAACCTCTCTGGTCAGGTCACCGAGAAGTTGACCCGCACCAACTACATCCTCTGGCGGACTCAAGTCACGCCGCAACTCCGTGGTGCGGGCTTCTTCGGGTATGTTGACGGCTCCATGCCTGAGCCGGCCAAACTCGTCGTCGTCAAGGACAAGGACGGGAAGGAGGAGACCATACCAAACCCCCTTCATCCGATCTGGATCTGTGAAGAACAACAGGTACTTGGATACCTTCTCAATAATCTCTCCAAGGAGGTCCTTGTGCAGGTCACCACGATCGATCATGCGCAAGATCTCTGGACAGAACTGGCGAACATGTTTTCGTCCCAGTCTCTGTCCTGCGTAAACAACATCCGTGTCGCCCTCGCCAATGTGCAGAAGGGGACACAGCCCGTGGCGAGCTTCTTCAGGAACATGCGCTCACTTTCAGATGAGCTCGCGGCTGCTGGCAAGCCGCTCGGAGATGGTGAACTCGTCTCCTACATCATCGCCGCCCTCGACATGGAGTACCAGCCCCTCGTCTCCGCGCTCGATGCCCGCGTCACGCCCATCTCGCTCGACGATCTGTTCACCCATGATCAGTAACCGACCAACGTCACTCCGGCTCAAGTTCCGCCAACGCGGCATGCGTTGGTGGCGGCACATGCAGGGCAGCCCCAACACCAGCAACAACCACCGTGCAACAACGGTGGTGGTGGACGGCGCCTCCTCCAACACCAACCATGGCCGCCGCAACAACTCCAATCGCTCGCGCCCTGATGCTGTCAAATGTCAGATCTATGGCAAACTTGGCCACTCGGCCAAGGATTGCTGGTACAGGTTCGACGACGATGATGATGACTCTCAGGATGAGAAGGTGGCTGCTGCGGCTGATGGGTCGTACGGCGTGGACACAAACTGGTACATGGACAGCGGCGCTACAAACCACATCACCGGCGAACTCGAGAAGGTGACCATGCGTGAGAAGTACCGCGGCCAAGACCACATCCACACCGCAAGTGGAGAAGGTATGAAAATTCGTCATGTTGGTCACTCAATTATTAAAACCCCGCATCGTCCAATTCATCTTCGAAATTTTTTGCATGTCCCTAGTGCATCTAAAAACCTTCTCTCCGTTCACCGCATTGCCATTGATAATCATGTCTTCCTCGAGTTTCACCTGTTCTTCTTTTTGATCAAGGATCAGGTAACGAGGAAGGTACTGTACCGAGGTAGATGCGTTCGTGGGCTCTACCCTTTGATTTCGGAGCTTCGAAGAAGGTTCAATAAACAAGTTTTTAGTGCCACCAAACTATCTTCCACACGGTGGCATGATCGTTTAGGACATGCAGCTTTTTCTTTAGTTGAGCGAGTTCTTAGGAAAAATAAGCTCCCATGTGTTGGAGAGCGTGATGTTGAAACTATTTGTGATTCGTGCCAAAGAGCAAAAAGTCATTAGTTGCCATATCCGATCTCTACTAGTGTTTCTACCAAACCATTGCAACTTATTTTTTCCGATGTGTGGGGACCTTCCCCGTCCTCTGTCGGTAGACACACGTACTATGTGAGCTTCATCGATGACTATAGCAAATATTCATGGATCTATCTTCTTACAAAACGATCTGAAGTATTTCAAGTTTTTCGTAACTTTCAAGCACTCGTTGAACGTCAGTTTGATAGTAAAATACTTGCCCTCCAATCTGATTGGGGAGGTCAGTATGAGAAGCTAAACTCATTTTTTCAACAACTTGGTATCTCTCATCATGTGTCTTGCCCACACGCCCATCAGCAAAATGGGTCGGCAGAACGCAAACATCGTCACATTGTAGAAGTTGGCTTATCCCTCCTTGCTGGCGCCTCCATGCCACTAAAGTTTTGGGATGAGGCTTTCCTCAGTGCTGTCCACATCATTAACATGCTTCCAAGTCGTGTCATCAATAATGAAACACCTACAGAAAAACCCCTCTATACCAAACCAGACTACACTTCTCTTCGTGTGTTTGCATGTGCTTGTTGGCCCAATCTTCGACCTTACAACAACCGCAAACTTATGTTTAGGTCTAACAAATGTGTTTTCATTGGCTACAGTGCCATGCACAAGGGCGTTAAATGCCTAGATGTCTCTACTGGCCGTGTCTATATTTCACATGATGTGGTCTTTGATGAAACCAAGTACCCCTTTGTTGATCTCCATCCAAATGTCGGTGCTTTACTACGCCAAGAAATTTTGCTTTTGCCTTCTCATCTCACCGGTTTTGATCAAAGGGGGGATAATAATTGTGTTGATCCATCATTGACTAATTCTCATAAACATGTGCATGAGCTCTGTGTTGATGCAGCAGAAGGAAGCCTAAGCAAAAATGGTGAAGAAATCACCCAAAATGATCAAGAAATCAGCTCCAATGGGCAATATTTCATGTGTCCAGATTTGGGAGGCAAATCCTCCTCGGGATCGTTACTGCAGCACCTGCCCAGGCTATCCACCTCGGAGTCTGCGCGGCTGCATGGCGCCAGCGCGCCAGAAACCGCGTCGCGCGGCGCGCCAGAAACCGCGTCGCCCATCAGGCGCAGCGGCGTCGTCTCTCCAGGCGACACGCGGGCTCCAGCGACTAGCCCACCTAAAGACACCGGGCCGCGCCAATCCGAGGCGACCACGTGTCTGCCTGAGAGGCGCTGGCCCGCGGATGGACCCCGCTGCTACGCGCGTCGACATCCGTCAGCAGGCGCACAACCCCGCACCGATTCGACTGGGCCCGCGGGCTCGGGATCCGGCGCTGATTCCCTTCAATCATCACATAATGATGTGGCCGCACACACACGGGATCTTTTGTGCCGCCCGCAACGGGCTCCGCGCGCGCTGCAGCCACAGACGATCCTGGCGCAGGAAACGTCGCAGGGACAGCGCCAGGCGCATTTGCTTTGGGATCTGAGGCAGGATCTTCTACGCCTCGGAGTGGTGCAACTTCGCCTGTGCAGCCGCGCACTCGTCTCCAAAAAGGGGTAATTCAACATGTTAACTATAAAACAAAATTTGGCCTGGCTTGTTCCTCCACAGGTGAACCTAGTTCAGTTGAAGAGGCAATGAATGATGCACGGTGGAGGAAGGCCATGGAAGAAGAATACTCGACACCGAAGAAAAATAAAACGTGGCACTTGGTGCCTCCATGACGAGGTAAAAATCTAATTGATTACAAATGGGTGTTTCACATCAAAAGAAAGTCTGATGGATCCATAGATCGCTACAAAGCAAGACTCGTTGCAAAGGGTTTCA
Organism: Triticum urartu; assembly: GCF_003073215.2. NCBI lineage: Eukaryota > Viridiplantae > Streptophyta > Magnoliopsida > Poales > Poaceae > Triticum > Triticum urartu. Next base: position 652,578,236 of record NC_053028.1, on the reverse strand, counting down.
AACAACGGTACGACATAGACTATGATGACACATTTAGTCCTGTTGTTAAAGCTGCCACCATTCGCCTTGTTTTGTCTGTTGCTGTTTCCAGGGGATGGAGTCTCAGGCAATTGGATGTTCAGAATGCGTTCCTTCATGGCATTCTGGAAGAGGAAGTCTACATGAAGCAACCTCCTGGGTTTGTAAACAAAAACTCACCACTACATGTGTGCAAACTTGATAAAGCTTTATATGGATTAAAGCAAGCTCCTAGGGTGTGGTACTCACGTCTAAGTCAGAAATTGCAAGCACTTGGATTTGTCCCTTCAAAGTCTGATACATCACTGTTTATCTATAATAGATCAAATACCTCCATATTTGTTCCTATTTATGTTGATGATATAATTGTCACAAGCTCCTCTGATGAAGCAATAACAGGACTTCTGAAGGATCTAAGTGCTGAGTTTGCTCTGAAGGATCTAGGAGACTTGCATTTCTTCCTAGGAATTGAGGTAAAGAAACATGAAGATGGCCTTCATCTATCTCAAGAAAACTATGCCACTGATCTGGTAAGAAGAGTTGGTCTTCAAGGATGTAAACCCTCACCAACGCCCTTGTCTAGTTCAGAGAAACTCTCACTTACAGAAGGAGATCCCTTGAATCAAGATGACAGTACAAACTACAGAAGTTTGGTAGGAGCACTTCAGTACTTTTTTTTCCGATAAAGGGCTTTTCATTGAATTGAAATATCGAGTTGATACAATCGCATCAAAAATCACCCGGCCTCTGCATAGCTAGACGCACACAACCAAAAGTTCGAAGAAGTAAAGATCGAAATAAACTGGCCAAAAGCCAAAAGTAAAGATAAATAAAGCCCAGCCTATATAGGGGCTGATTCTATCCGAAGATCACACCACCATCCATGGGGGCAGAAAATCTCCCGGGCAGAACGCTCCAGCTGAGTAGACGCCATCATATAAAGGAGCACTTCAGTACTTGACTTTGACAAGACCTGATATTTCGTTTGCTGTTAATAAATTATGCCAGTTTCTGCATGCACCCACCACAGTTCATTGGACTGCTGCTAAACGTATAGTAAGATATGTGAAAAATACTATGAATCTTGGTCTTACTTTCAGTAAATCTTCGTCTACTCTAGTCAGTGCTTTCTCAGACTCTGATTGGGCAGGATGCATAGATGACAGACGCTTCACTGGTGGGTTTGCAGTATTTTTTGGACCTAATCTAATATCATGGTGTGCAAAGAAACAGGCTACTGTATCCAGGTCAAGTACAGAAGCTGAGTACAAGACACTTGCAAATGCTACGACAGAGATTATTTGGGTACAGTCTATGTTGAAGGAACTTGGTATAAAGAGTACTAAAGCCCCATGCTTATGGTGTGACAATCTTGGTGCCACCTACCTATTTGCAAATCCAGTGTTTCATGCAAGAATGAAGCATATTGAAATTGATTTTCACTTTGTCAGAGAAAGAGTTGCAAATCATCAGTTAGAGATTCGTTTTGTGCATTCCAGAGATCAAGTTGCAGATGGCTTCACAAAACCATTACCCACAAGAAGTTTTGAAGAATTCAAGCGTAATCTCGACTTGACAAAGTTGTGATTAAGGGAGGATGTTAAGCAACACATTATGTGCCCAGTCGTGACAGGCTGGTGGCGTACGTTCCAAGGGGAGTTCGGCTAGGACAGTCCAGGTTGTTAGCATGTTTATCTTTGTAACAACTCTATCTTTCTATCCTCTTATCCCTTGTACCCCAAGTTGTAATCTCAACCATGTACGCGATCTGGGAGTCGCGCCCCAGTCTATTAACATGTAGCCGTCGATCAGACGAAGACACGACGTTAAACCCAAGTTTTCACACCCTGAAGCCGATTATTCGCTGGCCGCGATGATTTCCTGCAGATTCCCGCAATAAACTCGCAAAAAAGATGTGGCTACCTGCTTGGCGCTGGCTAGGCACCGCCTCTTTGACATTGCAACAACCATAAAAAAGTTACGTGTGGATCCGCTCAAGTTACTTTTCAATTGACTTGCACCACGGGGAAATTTTCTCTCACCCTCCACACCTTAAGTAAGGAGGCAAAATAGTTTAGGTTACACATTTAATGTATCAACAGTTCATTTACTCACGTCGGCGTAGTATTGACTTTTGTGCACTGATCTTATGTTCTAGTGCATAGTGTTAGCAATGGTGGAGCCAGAATTTTTGTGAAGCCTGGACAAAGTTGAGCCAAGTGTCTAACTTAAAAATCAAAGGGTACCAAGGGTACTCGGCCAAGGCCGATATCCGCTCGGCAACCAGTTTACCGATTGTGACACTCGGTAAACTCTATTCGGTGTACCCTCTTCAGTTTCACCGAGTTCCTTCCCTCAAATACTCGGCAAAGACTTTACCCAGTGTCAACATGAGCTACAAGGCAGAATCTACCTTTCGTACCATACTTGGCAAAGATGGATCCATTAAAGGGTGGCGTGTGTCCTTGATGTTTACTAAGTGTCGTCTTCGACAAAGCGTTCACAGGTTTGCCGAGTACCTACTGCACGATACTCGGCGAAGATGAGTCATTGGAGGGCGCCATGTGTCAAAAGGCTCGGAAGCCATAAGTCATAAAGCAAGGCCATGCATAGAACTAAACCTGCTATGTTGACATTAAAAGTATAGCTAAGTGGTGAGGTATCTAAAAACAATGAAATTTTTTTAGCATCCAAACATCTTATAGGACACTACAAGGTAAAAAGAAAGGCAATGCTACGCGTCCGCCGGATGATAAACTGATAAGATCAGTCGCCTCGGCAACCGTCGGATGCCACCCGAAACACCATCCGATCTACCGTCCCAGCCAACTGGGCGCCTTCGCAATAGCTAGCTTGTTGCGCCCATGGCTTTGCATCAAGGACCTTGTTGCAAAGGTCCACTGAGACATCATCACTACCCCGCCATGGACCGTCGCCGGCCGCCGGAATCGACGCGCCTCCTCCGAACCAGCACTCCGAGCAGTTGCCTCTACTCCAGCACGACAACAATGAAGTCTCACATCGGGCACTCCTCTATCGATTTCTGCAACCTGAGCTATGTTTCTAAAACATGCGTCTTGTTGCAATGCTTGCCCTCGTATAGAGCAGGGCGCTCATTCTGTGCTTTCTGCAACTGGGACTATGTTTCTGAAACAATACCCTTGTTGCAGAAGTGAAAAATATTGATCGTCGAACCATTTTTCTTCTTTGTGAAACAAGCCCTCTGTTGCAAAAAAATTCTAAAACTAGACCCTGTTGCCGAAAGAAAAACTTCACCACCAAGCACTTTTTTTTTCTTTCTGAAACTAGATATTTGTTGCAGAAAGCTAGTGAAACAAGACGCTTGTTGTGAAAAAAAAAACTAGCTGCAAGGGACTTGTCGTCAGTGCAAGCGCTCGATCAAGATCAATCTGACGGCTACACAGGCGATGGATGTTGTGTGGGCATCAGCCGGCTGAAGGTTACCGTTTTCCTAAAAAGAATGAGTTTCTAATTCACATAGATTAGGTGTTGTGATTTGAAGATATTCAACATAGAGAGGTTGTGAGAAAAGAGAAACATACAGAATATACCACTATCGTGCTAAAGAACGAGGCAAATGCCGATCGCCTGAACTAAAAATTTAAGCCCTAAATCTATTAATCTTGAAATTAGTGTGTAATCTTACCTAAACATAAGAAAAAGCAAGAAGCAACAAGTAGTTGAGGATGTATAAGCCATTCCTAGAAATGGATTTGTTCCACCCGCCGTCGGCCGGACGTGCGCCTGTGCCAGCTGCCTCCATTTCACTCGCCGCTGGTTAGTCCCTACGGTACGTCAGAAACTAACAGCCGAAATGACTGCTCGTTTCCTCTCGAGTAACTGCTGAACATTATGCTTGGTGTAGGCGTTTGGCAGGCTTAATTAATTAGCCTATCACTTAAATATTAGTTGGACGCTAGGTAGGAGCCCATCCCACTTCTTTTCTGGTAGGAGCCCATTGTTTAGCACCAGGTACACTGCTGCCCGGGTAAACCACCATGCATGGCAGAATTTGCATCGTTGTTTATCACGTCTGTACTGTGTCTCGTGACCAGTGAGCCCGGGCAAGTGCCCGGGGTGGCCGGGTGGTAGCTCCGCCACTGAGTGTTAGGGCTCATTGCACGGACTAGTTCATCGAGGATTTAGTCTGACACGCGAAACGGCTAAAGCGAACCACACGAACGATTGGGTCGCTGTAGCTTGTCAACAATAGCTTCTTCGGGATCGCCACCCCATCATCAACGATCATCATGTTGTCACATGTCCACCCTGCTAGATCTTATCTCCGGCACAACTGACATAGAGTTTCAACTTTCAAGAAAGAGCTAGCTATTGTTTTCTGAGCTAGAGTCCAAAACGCTCACGCTATTAAAATAACAGAATATAATTTTACTTAACTTTGGGAACAGGGTGAAAATCTAAACACTTCTACAAAAACCAGGGCACCGCCGCCTACTTGATCACCAACATGGACTTAACACACAGTACTACGAGACCACTGACAGGGCCATCGAGCAATATCATCAGCATCACCCATCACTCCTGATATGGCTACTTCGACTTCATTGATAACCACTAGCATTGTTCGCCACAGCAGGATGCACTCGTAGTCGTTATAACGTGGTGGTGCCCATCCGCACATGCAAATATGGGTAGCTTGTTTCATCCAGTGAGAGGATTTTTTTTCCGAGTTGCTACGGGAACTTCGCTCTAAAAATTCTAACCTAAAAACAAGAATTTGCTCCTAAAATGTGTGCATATGGTGTGCGCTTTAGGTAGGCTACACCGAATGTTTGTTTCGATATGTTATGTGGATGGATTGACGACGACACTGGTTTTAGATATGGGGAGTGAGAGCACTTCACATTATCGAGTTTGTAAGTGTGAGTGGTGGCTTCGGATGGATTGATGTATATTCTTGTCAGACGTTAATTAATAAAGATGTGCAGCATCGATTGATGCAGGGGTTTTACCTCCTTTTCTAAAAAAAAGAACTTGTAGCAATTGTGCCCTCGCTTCACATTGCATAACGCGGAACTGAAAATCTATACCGTGGAAAATCTATACCGTGAAGCTCCCAACCCCACTTAATACCTCCGGGGGAAACCCTAAATCAGTTGATCGGATGACGGTGGCAATCATGTGTCATTACCCCCTTGGGGGCGGCATTCTTGAAGATGCACTCGTGCTCGAGGGACCAGCGGACGGCTTCTTCGGTGGAGCGGTGTTTATTTCTACATATTCAAGGCGGCGGTTCTCGGCGGCATGGAGCAGTGGAGGCTTGGCGTCAGATGTGTGGCGATGGACACGCGCAAGAGGTCGACGTTGTCTGGCGTCGTGGTGGACTCGATGGCAGAGAGGCCTGACAAGGTCGATGCGTCAGTATATGCTTTGAGGATGAATCGATGGAAGACGGAGGTAACGGCCCTTTCCAGCGTGTGCGTGTTGACTCACTGAGAGTGCGCCGGTCTGAAATGTTACCCGGTCCCGCCTATGTGGCTTGGATGGGGCATCCAGTGTTAGATGTTAGGCTTTCGTGCGATGTTGTATTTGGCCCGGACATTCGGCACACCTTCATCAAGAGGATAAGAGTAGCGACATGTGTTGTCTAGATGGTGGCCTCGGGCTTACTGTTGTATTACCTGGTAAAGGCTTTGTGAATAATAAATAAAATGGTCGCATGCATCTACCAGATGTAGAGGCCGAGGGTGCTTCCTCCCTTTCCAAAAAAAATTTCGAGCAACATCATCAGCATCACCCATCACTCCTGATATGGTTACTTCGACTTCGTTGATAGCCATTAGCATTGTTCGCCACAACAAGATGCACTCGTGGTCGTTATAACGTGGTGGTGCCCAGCCCCACAAGCAAATATGGGTGGCTTGTTTCATCCAGTGAGAGGATGTTTCTCCGAATTGCTATGGGATCTTTGGTCTAAAAATTCTAACCTAGGAACAAGAACTTATAGCGATTGTGCGCTCGCTTCACATTGCATAACGCGGAACCAATGGTCTAAGCCGTGGAAAAACTTAGCATGTAGTCGACATGATGGATTGGAAAAATAAAAACTTCCAACGGTAGCTTCTGGTGTAATTCTCGTTGAGTTTGCACCTTCTTGCATCGGAAGGTAGTGTTCAGAGTTCAGACCGGGCCTTGGAAAAGGTAACCGGCAGGGGCAATAATTCCTGGACAGCATTGGATTGTTCCTCTTGGAGGCAACTGTCGGAGCGTACCGTTGAACAACACGAGCGCTGGTGGCTAATTGTCGTACACAACGGTGTGCGTACGTCCATACTATTCAGAGCAACTAATCAAGTGAAAACATTTCTAGATGAAGATTACCTGCATGCTGCTGATCGATAATCACAGGAGATTATGCTGCCAATCCTTTTCCATTTTTACATCCTACATAAGTATGAGATTGCATATTTGGGAAATTTTGTTCTGCCGAGTGCATGCGCCCACATGTATCACGTGGTAGAATCAATTATAATCGAATGTTTTGTGAGGCAGCAACGCTGGGCGCGCGCGCATGGAACATTTGTGTTTTGCGTGTGCTGCATGCATTGCGGCGCCGTAGGGGAAGCTTTGGAGCCATGCGAGTGAGATGCCGTCCGGCAGGGCACCATGACCGCCTTAGGGTGAGTATAGTGCTGCCTTTTTAGGGCTTTTTTGGGGCAGCCTATTCATTAGGTTCGGCAGGATAAAAAGTCACACGAGCTGGTAGGATTATGGACAATTCGGATCCAGCACTCAACCACGTGCACGTGCACCTAATCCAAAAGTTAATTGTACTATCAAATTCCATCAAGTTACGTATGTACTTGAAGGACCAACTAGCCTCATTTTTTTTATAGTGGATTCCACTTTTTATCCTTGAAGATTGCGTATGCCACACTTTTTACATGACTTGGCAGAATTCCTCCAAAATATGTCTTTAAACAAGTTTGGTCCAGATTTTATCCCTGCTAAAGTTTGGCATATATTGTAAGGTGAGGCCCACGCTATCAGTGTGACATGGTGCACGTCGTCTGGTGCTACATATATAGATGTCACCTTCCCTCAGTGGTGCATATAATGTTGTATACAGAGCGCGGGCCAATCGCCGTCTTCCTTTGCATCGGCCTCCATGTGCAATCGCTGTGTCGATCCCGCTTCAGCATGAGCCATTTTAGCAAAGAGGTAATAGCACCACAGGTCTCTGAACTTGTCATGGAGGTGATGGTTTGGTCCTTAAACTTGGAAAAACTGATTATTTCATCCTTCAACTTGTTCATGGAGATGCAAGTTTGGTCCTGGTCCAATCAGAACTCGCCAAGTGGAACCAGCTCGGCTGGGCCGGTCAGTGCCGCGCATTTTGCAGTTTGCCCCCTGCCTTTAGCCCTTATCAACCCGCAGGAGGGCATTTGTGCAACTGGGCATGAACATGCCCGCCCAGGCGGAGCGTAGCTCGAAGAGAATGCTCGGCAAGTTCCTTCTGAACGAGAGGCACCTGTTCATAGCCGCGCCGAGCGGGGGACCGTGTGATGTCTACCTCTTCTTCGGGATAATCGGCATCCTGCAAGACTACGACATAACCAAGAAGCTGGAGCACGCCTACAAGTCTTTCCAGGTCAACCCTGGCTGCATTTCTGCTGTGGATCCCAAGCTCTACTCGAGAAGGTTCCAGGATTTCATTCGCAGGGTGTTCGTGAAACAACAGCAGTGAGAAGAAGAACACACATGGTTAACTGACTTTTTACATCTGGAGGAGGGCTGGCCCCTCAACAAAACGTGCAGAAATGCTCGGGTAAAATGGCCGTATATCCTTTAGTTTAGCGATGTAGATCCTTTGATTTGTTACTACTATGTACTACTAGTACATTACAAAACTTCCTTGCGTGTGTGTGTGTAATGCGCTAGATGTGCTGAAGCCCAACACAAAGCCCAGTTTCAGATCGATCATCCAATCTGCGCCTGCCGCCGCTGGCTGCGATGCTAATCGCCCGCAGCCGATCGCCGCTACGGCACCATCGCTGATCGCCATCAGTTACTAGCATCCGCGACTGACGACATCGCCGCACTGCCATGCTAGCCAGTCCAGTCGTGTTTCCCTGTGTAGATCCTCCCGTTGTCTCGCATGACGATCAGTGTGACTTGCCATCGAGTCCGAGACTCCATCGGTCACCTCATACCTCAAACGCTCAAGTCTGAAGGTACCACATGGTCATTTTTCTCATAGATTGCATAACGTATAGTTAAATTAACTGTCTAACTTGCATCTGTATGTAAGACACAGTTGATTAATATACAAATTAGATGTGTGTTTCATTCATCTGAGATGATTTCTGAAATAATACTAGTTTGCTATGCTGAAAAATATATAACTGCAAAGTTCACCCTAATAAGATTATCTTATTTTTCGATCAGCTTGGTAGCTAGTTACAAAGCTAAATATAATGCCATTGTTTAATTTTCATTCGCAAAAAAATAAAAAATAATCCCATTAAAATGATGCCATTTGTACATTGCCAAAAATATAATGCCATTTTTTATCGCAATGGTATTGTCGTTTATCTTCGAAATTTTCTTCCAATACAAAACCACACACACACTTAGAAGTGTTTGAAGAAAAAAATTCAGTATGTACGATCCTGTAGACATTCTTGCCCTCTTTGCTAAGCATTTAACATGTGCATTGATTTTTTTATGGCCCTTAACAATGTAGAAGAAATTAAACATGTGCATTGATAAGGGCTAAAGGCAGGGGTAAACTGCAAAATGCACGGCGCTGACCGGCCCAGCCGAGCTGGCTCCACTTGGCGAGTTCTGATTGGACCAGGACCAAACTTGCACCTCCATAACAAGTTGAAGGATGAAATAATCAGCTTTTTCAAGTTTAAGGACCAAACCATCACCTCCATGACAAGTTCAGAGACCTGTGATGCTATTACCTCTTTAGCAAATGCTTCCCCTGATGCTAGGCCGTGACCGCTGACGTGCGCCTCAGAATCCCTAAATCTAGGCTGCACAGTACACTGGTAGAAAAAGGGCCTATAGTCCCGGTTCGTAAGGGCCTTTAGTCCCGGTTCGTAAGGGCCTTTAGTCCCGGTTCCTGAACCGGGACTAAAGTGTCGGTACTAATGCCCTGTACCTTTAGTCCCGGTTCAATCCAGAACCGGGACTGATGGGCCTCCACGTGGGCAGTGCGCAGAGCCCAGGAAGGAGACCCTTTGGTCCCGGTTGGTGGCACCAATCGGGACCAATAGGCATCCACGCGTCAGCATTTCTGTGGCTGGGGTTTTTGTTTTTTTTGAAGGGGGGGGGGGTTTGGGGGTTAATTTAGGTGTTTCATATATTGTGTTAGCTAGCTATAATTAATAGAGAGAAGTGTCCTCTCTTATGTCCGTGCTTGGTCGATGCTACGTACTATACATACGTATAGAGAGGACTAGACACGCTAGTTAGCTAGTAAGCAAACGAAGGAAACAGAAGATCGTCATGAACATATATGCATACAGAGAGAAGTGATATCGACCACCTCTCCTTCTCTGAGAGATTGGTCGAACAACAAGTTCTCGTATATCTATCCGACACTACTGGCTACATATATACAATAATTATCTCTTACAAATATAATCATACGGACTCATGGTCCACATAGTATTCTCCGTCTTCAGCGATCACTTGGTCAAGAAAGAATGCTGCCAATTCCTCTTGAATTGCTCGCATGCGAGCTGGTGCTAGGAGTTCATCCTGCTTCCGAAACATCTAATTTGAAGAAGAGGGTCAATACATATATATATAGGAATGAATGAAACTCAATACAAATGATGGTAATAAAATAAAATTGTGAATGTTGTTATTTATGTACTTCATATTGTTCGTCAGAGTACCCGCCCGCTCACAGGTCGTGTGGCGGATGGACTCGCAGACGTAGTATCCACAGAAATCATTCCTTTTTTCCTGCCACAACCACTTTACAAGAAATAGAGGTCAATCAAACTGATAAGCAAGAATGCTAAATGGTATTGATGAAACTAGCGCTTGAATCACTAGGAGATGCGCGGAACATGCTACTATAGTACTTACTTTTGGGTGTCTAAATTCCAGCTCCTTCGGCAGTCCCGGATCTTTTTTGGTGAATTTTCTCCAAACCCTGCCGGACAAAGAAAACAATTACTTGATATCAGGAAATGAACAAAGTTGCTGATATGGTGGATAATGATCGATTTAACTTACTTCTTGAGGATTTCAGTCATGTCCGCATACTCCTGGGGATCTTTTCGTTTGGAGTCCAAGACGGTTACTACTCCCTGCTCAAGCCTAATCTCTAGGAGAATATAGTGGAAACTGCACACGCATGCATAACTCATCAATTACATTACTATAACCTGGACTAATATATAAGGGAAACCGAATATGCACAAGACAGTAACACTCACTTAAAGTTGTAAGGAAAGAGTATTATATCTTTGTTTTCATTTTTTTTGAATGATCATAGCAAGTTGGCCTCGGTATCTCCAGGATGATGTTGAACCTATTGGGAACGTAGTAATTTCAAAAATTTTCCGACGCACACGCAAGATCATGGTGATGCATAGCAACGAGAGGGGAGAGTGTTGTCTACGTACCCTCGTAGACCGAAGCGGAAGCGTTGACGCAACGTAGAGGAGTAGTCGTACGTCTTCCCGATCCGACCGATCCAAGCACCATTACTCCGGCACCTCCGAGTTCTTGGCACACGTTCAGCTCGATGACGATCCCCGGGCTCCGATCCAGCAAAGCTTCGGGGATGAGTTCTGTCAGCACGACGGCGTGGTGACGATCTTGATGTTCAACCGTCGCAGGGCTTCGCCTAAGCACCGCTACAGTATGACCGAGGTGTAATATCATGGAGGGGGGCACCGCACACGGCTAAGGAACGATCACGAAGATCAACTTGTGTCTCTGGGGTGCCCCTTGCCTCAGTATATAAAGGATGGAGGAGGAGGAGGCCGGCCAAGGCAATAGGTGCGGCCAGGATGTGGAGTCCTACTAGGACTCTAAGTCCTAGTAGGAGTCCACCAAGAGGGGAGGAAGGGAGAAGGAAGTAGAGGAGAAGGAAAGGTGGCCGGCCCCCTTTTCCCTAGTCCAATTCGGACTAGAGGGGAGGGGGCGCAGCAGCCCCTTTGCCCTTTTCCTCTTCCCACTAAAGCCCATCAAGGCCCATTGCTTCTCCCGTAACTACCTGGTACTCCGAAAAATACCCGAATCACTCGGAACCTTTCCGATGTCCGAATATAGTCGTACAATATATCGATCTTTACGTCTCGACCATTTCGAGACTCCTCGTCATGTCCCCGATCTCATCCGGGACTCCGAACTCCTTCGGTACATCAAAACTCATAAACTCATAATATAACTGTCATCGAAACCTTAAGCGTGCGGACCCTACGGGTTCGAGAACAATGTAGACATGACCGAGACATGTCTCCGGTCAATAACCAATAGCGGGACCTGGATGCCCATATTGGCTCCTACATATTCTACGAAGATCTTTATCGGTCAGACCGCATAACAACATACGTTGTTCCCTTTGTCATCGGTATGTTACTTGCCCGAGATTCGATCGTCGGTATCCAATACCTAGTTCAATCTCGTTACCGGCAAGTCTCTTTACTCGTTCTGTAATACATCATCCCGCAACTAACTCATTAGTTGCAATGCTTGCAAGGCTTAAGTGATGTGCATTACCGAGAGGGCCCAGAGATACCTCTCCGACAATCGGAGTGACAAATCCTAATCTCGAAATACGCCAACCCAACATGTACCTTTGGAGACACCTGTAGAGCACCTTTATAATCATCCAGTTACGTTGTGACGTTTGGTAGCACACAAAGTGTTCCTCCGGCAAACGGGAGTTGCATAATCTCATAGTCATAGGAACATGTATAAGTCATGAAGAAAGCAATAGCAACATAATAAACGATCGGGTGCTAAGCTAATGGAATGGGTCATGTCAATCAGATCATTCACTTAATGATGTGATCCCGTTAATCAAATAACAACTCTTTGTCCATGGTTAGGAAACATAACCATCTTTGATTAACGAGCTAATCAAGTAGAGGCATACTAGTGACACTCTGTTTGTCTATGTATTCACACATGTATTATGTTTCCGGTTAATACAATTCTAGCATGAATAATAAACATTTATCATGCTATAAGGAAATAAATAATAACTTTATTATTGCCTCTAGGGCATATTTCCTTCAGTCTCCCACTTGCACTAGAGTCAATAATCTAGTTCACATCGCCATGTGATTTAACAGCAATAGTTCACATCACCATGTGAGTAACACCCATAGTTCACATCGATATGTGATCAACACCCAAAGGGTTTACTAGAGTCAGTAATCTAGTTCACATTGCTATGTGATTAACGCCCAAAGAGTACAAAGGCGTGATCATGTTTTGCTTGTGAGATAATTTTAGTCACCGGGTCTGTTATATTCAGATCCGTAATTATTTTGCAAATATTTATGTCAACAATGCTATGCACGGAGCTACTCTAGCTAATTGCTCCCACTTTCAATATGTATCTAGATTGAGACTTAGATTCATCTAGATTAGTGTCAAAACTTGCATCGGCGTAACCCTTTACGACGAACCTTTTTCACTTCCATAATCGAGAAACATATCCTTATTGCACTAAGGATAATTTTGACCGCTGTCCAGTGATCTACTCCTAGATCACTATTGTACTCCCTTGCCAAACTCAGTGGTAGGGGATACAATAGATCTGGTACACAGCATGGCATACTTTATAGAACCTATGACCAAGGCATAGGGAATGACATTCATTCTCTTTCCATCTTCTGCCGTGGTCGGGCTTTGAGTCTTACTCAATTTCACACCTTGTAACATAGGCAAGAAACTCTTTCTTTGACTGTTCCATTTTGAACTACTTCAAAAATCTTGTCAAGGTATGTATTTATTGAAAAAACCTTATCAAGCGTCTTGATCTACCTCTATAGATCTTGATGCTCAATATGTAAGCAACTTCACCGAGGTCTTTCTTTGGAAAATTCCTTTCAAACACTCCTTTATGCTTTGCAGAATAATTCTACATTATTTCCGATTAACAATATGTCATACACATATACTTATCAGAAATGCTGTAGTGCTCCCACTCACTTTCTTGTAAATACAGGCTTCACCGCAAGTCTGTATAAAACTATATGCTTTGATCAACTTATCAAAGTGTATATTCCAACTCCGAGATGCTTGCACCAGTCCATAGATGGATCGCTGGAGCTTGCATATTTTGTTAACACCTTTAGGATTGACAAAACCTTCTGGTTGCATCATATACAACTCTTCTTTAAATCCATTAAGGAATGTAGTTTTGTTTATCCATTTGCCAGATTTCGTAAAAATGCGGCAATTGCTAACATGATTCGGACAGACTTAAGCATAGATACGAGTGAGAAACTCTCATCGTAGTCAACACCTTGAACTTTGTCAAAAACCTTTTTCGACAAGTCTAGCTTTGTAGATAGTAACACTACTATCAACGTCCGTCTTCCTCTTGAAGATCCATTTATTTTCTATGGCTTGCCAGTCATCGGGCAAGTCAACCAAAGTCCACACTTTGTTCTCATACATGGATCCTATCTCAGATTTCATGGCCTCAAACCATTTCGCGGAATCTGGGCTCATCATCGCTTCCTCATAGTTCGTAGGTTCGTCATGGTCAAGTAACATGACCTCCAGAATAGGATTACCGTACCACTCTGGTGCGGATATCACTCTGGTTTACCTACGAGATTCGGTAGTAACTTGATCTGAAGTTACATGATCATCATCATTAGCTTCCTCACTAATTGGTGTAGTAGTCACAGGAACAGATTTCTGTGATGAACTACTTTCCAATAAGGGAGCAGGTACAGTTACCTCATCAAGTTCTACTTTCCTCCCACTCACTTCTTTCGAGAGAAACTCCTTCTCTAGAAAGTTTCCGAATTTAGCAACAAAAGTCTTGCCTTCGGATCTGTGATAGAAGGTGTATCCAATAGTTTCCTTTGGATATCCTATGAAGATTTACTTCTCCGATTTGGGTTCGAGCTTATCATGTCGAAACTTTTTCACATAAGCATCGCAGTCCCAAACTTTAAGAAACGACAGCTTAGGTTTCTTGCCAAACCCTAGTTCATATGGTGTCATCTCAACGGATTTAGATGGTGCCCTATTAACGTGAATGCAGCTGTCTGTAATGCATAACCCCAAAACGATAGTGGTAGATCGGTAAGATACATCATAGATTGCACTATATCCAATAAAGTACGGTTATGACGTTCGGACACACCATTATGCTGTGGTGTTCCATGTGGCATGAGTTTGTGAAACTATTCCACATTGTTTTAATTGAAGACCAAACTCGTAACTCAAATATTTGTCTCTGCGATCAGATCGTAGAAACTTTATTTTCTTGTCACGATGATTTTCCACTTCACTCTGAAATTCTTTGAACTTTTCAAATGTTTCAGACTTATGTTTCATCAAGTAGATATACCCATATCTGCTCAAATCATCTGTGAAGTTCAGAAAATAACAATACTTGCCGTGAGCCTTAACACTCATCGGACCGCATACATCAGTATGTATTATTTCCAATAAGTCAGTTGCTCGCTCCGGAGAACGGAGTCTTAGTCATCTTGCCCATGAGGCATGGTTCGCAAGCATCAAGTGATTCATAATCAAGTGATTCCAAAATCCCATCAGCATGGAGTTTCTTCATGCGCTTTACACCAATATGACCTAAACGGCAGTGCTACAAATAAGTTGCACTATCATTATTAACTTTGCATCTTTTGGTTTCAATATTATGATTATGTGTATCACTACGATCGAGATCCAACGAACTATTTTCATTGGGTGTGTAACCATATAAGGTTTTATTCATGTAAACAGAACAACAATTTATTCTCTTACTTAAATGAATAACCGTATTACAATAAACATGATCAAATCATATTCATGCTTAACGCAAACACCAAATAACACTTATTCAGGTTCAACACTAATCCCGAAAGTATAGGGAGTGTGCGATGATGATCATATCAATCTTGGAACCACTTCCAATACACATCGTCACTTCACCCTTAACTAGTCTCTGTTTATTCTGCAACTCCCGTTTCGAGTTACTAATCTCAGCAACTGAACTAGTATCAAATACTGAGGGGTTTCTATAAACACTAGTAAAGTACACATCAATAATATGTATATCAAATATACTTATGTTCACTTTGCCATCCTACTTATCTGCCAATCACTTGGGGTAGTTCTGCTTCCAGTGACCAGTCCCTTTGCAGTAGAAACACTTAGTCTCAGGCTTAGGACCAGACTTGGGCTTCTTCACTTGAGCAGCAACTTGCTTGCTGTTCTTCTTGAAGTTCCCCTTCTTCTCTCTGCCCTTTTCTTGAAACTAGTGGTCTTGTCTACCATCAACACTTGATGTTTTTTTCTCGATTTCTACCTTCGTCAATTTCCGCATTACGAAGAGCTTGGGAATCGTTTCCGTTATCCCTTGCATATCATAGTTCATCACGAAGTTCTACTAACTTGGTGATGGTGACTAGAGAATTCTGTCAATCACTATCTTATCTGGAAGATTAACTCCCACTTGATTCAAGCGATTGTAGTACTCAGACAATCTGGGCACATGCTCACTAGTTGAGCGATTCTCCTCCATCTTTTAGCTATAGAACTTGTTGGAGACTTCATATCTCTCAACTCGGGTATTTTCTTGAAATATTAACTTCAACTTCTGGAACATCTCATATGCTCCATGACGTTCAAAACGTCTTTGAAGTCCCGATTCTAAGCCGTTAAGCATGGTGCACTAAACTATCAAGTAGTCATCATATTGAGCTAGCCAAACGTTCATAACGTCTGCATCTGCTCCTGCAATAGGTCTGTCACCTAGCGGTGCATCAAGGACATAATTCTTCTGTGTAGCAATGAGGATAAACCTCAGATCACGGATCCAATCCGCATCATTGCTACTAACATTTTTCAACTTAGTTTTCTGTAGGAACATATATAAAACATAGGGAAGCAACAACTCGAGCTATTGATCTACAACATAGATATGCTAATACTACCAAGACTAAGTTCATGATAAATTAAAGTTCAATTAATCATATTACTTAAGAACTCCCACTTAGATAGACATCCCTCTAATCCTCTAAGTGACCACGTGATCCAAATCAACTAAACCATGTCCGATCATCACGTGAGATGGAGTAGTTTTCAATGGTGAACATCACTATGTTGATCATATCTACTATATGATTCACGCTCGACCTTTCGGTCTCCGTGTTCCGAGGCCATATCTGTTATATGCTAGGCTCGTCAAGTTAAACCTGAGTATTCCGTGTGTGCAACTGTTTTGCACCCGTTGTATTTGAACGTAGAGCCTATCACACCCGATCATCACGTGGTGTCTCAGCACGAAGAACTTTCGCAACGGTGCATACTCAGGGAGAACACTCTTACTATGATAATTTAGTGAGGGATCATCTTATAATGCTACCGTCAATCAAAGCAAGATAAGATGCATAAAAGATAAACATCACATGCAATCAAAATATATGACATGATATGGCCATCATCATCTTGTGCCTTTGATCTCCATCTCCAAAGCATCGTCATGATTTCCATCATCACCGGCATGACACCATGATCTCCATCATCTTGATCTATATCAATGTGTCGTCACATAGTCGTCTCGCCAATTATTGCTCTTGCAACTATTGCTATCGCATAGCGATAAAGTAAAGCAATTATTGGACGCTTGCATCTTATGCAATAGAGAGACAACCATAAGGATTTTGCCAGTTGCCGATAACTGCAACAAAACATGATCATCTCATACAACAACTTATATCTCATCACGTCTTGACCATATCACATCACAACCTGCCCTGCAAAAACAAGTTAGACGTCTTCTACTTTGTTGTTGCAAGTTTTACGTGGCTGCTACTGGGCTTAGCAAGAACCGTTCTTACCTACGCATCAAAACCACAACGATAGTTTGTCAAGTTGGTGCTGTTTTAACCTTCACAATGACCGGGCGTAGCCACACTCGGTTCAACTAAAGTTGGAGAAACTGACACCCGCCAGCCACCTGTGTGCAAATCATGTCGGTAGAACCAGTCTCGCGTAAGCGTACGCGTAATGTCGGTCCGGGCCGCTTCATCCAACAATACCGCCGAACCAAAGTATGACATGCTGGTAAGCAGTATGACTTATATCGCCCACAACTCACTTGTGTTCTACTCGTGCATATAACATCAACAAATAAAACCTGGCTCTGATACCACTGTTGGGGAACGTAGTAATTTCAAAAAATTTCCGACGCACACGCAAGATCATGGTGATGCATAGCAACGAGAGGGGAGAGTGTTGTCTACGTACCCTCGTAGACCGAAGCGGAAGCGTTGACGCAACGTAGAGGAGTAGTCGTACGTCTTCCCGATCCGACCGATCCAAGCACCATTACTCCGGCACCTCCGAGTTCTTGGCACACGTTCAGCTTGATGACGATCCCCGGGCTCCGATCCAGCAAAGCTTCGGGGATGAGTTCTGTCAGCACGACGGCGTGGTGACGATCTTGATGTTCAACCGTCGCAGGGCTTCGCCTAAGCACCGCTACAGTATGACCGAGGTGTAATATCATGGAGGGGGGCACCGCACACGGCTAAGGAACGATCACGAAGATCAACTTGTGTCTCTGGGGTGCCCCTTGCCTCAGTATATAAAGGATGGAGGAGGAGGAGGAGGCCGGCCAAGGCAATAGGTGCGTCCAGGATGTGGAGTCCTACTAGGACTCCAAGTCCTAGTAGGAGTCCACCAAGAGGGGAGGAAGGGAGAAGGAAGTAGAGGAGAAGGAAAGGTGGCCGGCCCCCTTTTACCTAGTCCAATTCGGACTAGAGGGGAGGGGGGCGCAGCAGCCCCTTGGCCCTTTTCCTCTTCCCACTAAAGCCCATCAAGGCCCATTGCTTCTCCCGTAACTACCCGGTACTCCGAAAAATACCCGAATCACTCGGAACATTTCCGATGTCCGAATATAGTCGTCCAATATATCGATCTTTACGTCTTGACCATTTCGAGACTCCTCGTCATGTCCCCGATCTCATCCGGGACTCCGAACTCCTTCGGTACATCAAAACTCATAAACTCATAATATAACTGTCATCGAAACCTTAAGCGCGCGGACCCTACGGGTTCGAGAACAATGTATACATGACCGAGACATGTCTCCGGTCAATAACCAATAGCGGGACCTAGATGCCCATATTGGCTCCTACATATTCTACGAAGATCTTTATCGGTCAGACCGCATAACAACATACGTTGTTCCCTTTGTCATCGGTATGTTACTTGCCCGAGATTCGATCGTCGGTATCCAATACCTAGTTCAATCTCGTTACCGGCAAGTCTCTTTACTCGTTCTGTAATACATCATCCCGCAACTAACTCATTAGTTGCAATGCTTGCAAGGCTTAAGTGATGTGCATTACCGAGAGGGCCCAGAGATACCTCTCCAACAATCGGAGTGACAAATCCTAATCTCGAAATACGCCAACCCAACATGTACCTTTGGAGACACCTGTAGAGCACCTTTATAATCACCCAGTTACGTTGTGACATTTGGTAGCACACAAAGTGTTCCTCCGGCAAACGGGAGTTGCATAATCTCATAGTCATAGGAACATGTATAAGTCATGAAGAAAGCAATAGCAACATACTAAACGATCGGGTGCTAAGCTAATGGAATGGGTCATGTCAATCAAATCATTCACTTAATGATGTGATCCTGTTAATCAAATAACAACTCTTTGTCCATGGTTAGGAAACATAACCATCTTTGATTAACGAGCTAATCAAGTAGAGGCATACTAGTGACACTCTGTTTGTCTATGTATTCACACATGTATTATGTTTCCGGTTAATACAATTCTAGCATGAATAATAAACATTTATCATGCTATAAGGAAATAAATAATAACTTTATTATTGCCTCTAGGGCATATTTCCTTCAGAACCTCAGTTGCATCTATGAGATATGTGTTAACGTACCCAATATCACCGATTTGTCTTTTCTTCAATTCGGCGATCTTCATTCTGCATAATATAGTGAGGATAATTATAAATACATGCAATGAAAGAGATGAGCTATATAGAGAGACTTAATGACAGAAGTAGTAGTACTTACAGACAGTAGCAGGTGATCGTTGTTTTATCGAGGGCCAATTGATTGAAAAACTGATAGAACTCCTCAAATGGAATAGGCAACAGTTCAATTCCAATGAGGTCATGCTCCGGTTTAACTCTCGAATACAAAGTACTCCTCCCCCCAGACTCTCTGCAGATTTTCAAGTACCAATCATGTAATCTTTGCATCATCGTTGTTAAAGATTTTTCATCTTTGACGAGAGGCTTCCCGTACTCGTATCTGTGTATCTGCACCTCCATGGGATCATAATGTACATCGTCGGGCAGGTAATCGTCAACATTGCCATAACCGGGCACCATCCTCGGATCGACGATGTCGCTAGGCACCTTGAGGGGGGGGGGCACGATTGCTTCGCTTATTCGCCGAGCTGGGCAATTTGTTTCCCAGCTGCTCGTCGTTCTTTCAGCCTTTGATCACTGGCTGTACTTCCCGACCGCTCCGCTTCGGCCCATGTCTTTGCAATAATGCGCTCATAGTTGCCTTTCGGCGGAGACTTGGGTGGTTTTGCCAGGGCAGCCAGAGTGCGCTTCACTTTCACCGGATCTACCTTCTCCTCCGGAGGTGGATGTCTCTTTGCTCTCAACCCTTGAAACCAGTCATCCACTTCGGTTCGCCGATCTCGGCGTTCTCCTCCGGGGTCCTCTCATATGGTAACTTCTGTGGAGTCTTCAAAGAAGGACCGAATCTGTATGTCCTCCCGCCTCTGGTTGTACTGCTAGACGCCGACCGAGCAGACGGAGCGGTTGTCTTCTTTACTTGTTTACGAGGCAAAGGAGAAGGACTACGACGCGCCGGAGCAGCTGGAGCGGCGGCAGGTCTCTTCCGCCCTTGCTGACGAGGTGGAGAAGGAGGAGGCTGGCTGCTCGGGCGCGTCAGCGCAGGCGGAGAAGGAGGCGGAGTGCCGCCACACGCCGGAGAAGGAGCTGGTCGAGGGCCCTGATCGTCACTCGCCGGAGGAGGAGGCGGTGGAGGAGGCGGAGTGCTCTGACTCGCCGGAGGAGGAGGAGGAGGCGGAGGCATCCAGTTCGGAAGGTTGATGGGCTCCTTCCGCCATAGGCATGGAGTCTTCAGAGCAGACCCCAGCCGAGTCTCCCCTTCACCGGTAGGGTGGTCAAGCTGGAGGTCCTCAAATCCCTCCGTTATTTCATCCACCATCACCCTAGGATATCCTTCTAGAATCGGCCGGCAGTGAAAAGTTGCGCCGGGTTCAGTAGGATAAACAGAGCCAACAGCCGCCTTGACCTTCAAATTCATCCATTGTGTCATAAGGTGGCAATTTTGAGACTCCGTGATAGCATCCACGGGATAGCTGGCAGGAGCCATCAAGGCATGCTCCGGCTGAAGCAGCTCGGTGGAAGCCACGCTTACTTCTGCGCTGAGATGGCGGGGTAGCTTCGGGGGAGGCTTCGGCAGTACGTTTGCTGCGATTTGCTTCTCGTTCCTCTATCGCGTCTACCCTTGCTTGCAGCGCCTGCATTCGGGTCTGCTGCACTTTTTTCCTCCTCTCATGGGATTTGTAACCGCCTGCGTCCGGAAACCCAACCTTCCATGGAATGGATCCTGGCGTGCCTCATGTCCGTCCAGGGTGCTCAGGATTCCCGAAGGCCATTGTGAGCTCGTCGTTCTCTCTGTCTGGAAAGAACTTCCCTTGATGCGCTGCTTCGATATACTGCTTAAGCTTCCTGACTGGTATGTCCATTTGATCGTTCGTCCAAATGCACTTCCCTGTTACAGGGTCCAAGGTTCCGCCAGCCCCGAAGAACCAAGTCCGGCAACGGTCTGGCCAGCTAATTGTCTCTGGTTCGATCCCTTTATCAACCAGATCATTCTCAGTCTTGGCCCACTTAGGCCGGGCTACGAGGTAGCCACCTGACCCCGTGCGATGGTGAAGCATCTTCTTCGCAGCATTTTGCTTGTTTGTCGCCGACATATTCTTACTCTTTTCCGATGTCTTGTGGGCCACAAATGCGGGCCAGTGATCTCTGATCTCCTCATATCTGCCCTTGAATTCTGGTGTCTCATTATTTTCGACAAACTTATTCAGCTCTTTCTTCCACCTCCTGAATAGTTCTGCCATCCTCTTAAGAGCAAAAGACTTGATTAATTGCTCTTTAACTGGGTTCTCTGGATTATCCTCTGGCGGTAGGGTGAAATTTGACTTCAGCTCAGTCCAAAGATCATTTTTCTGCATATCATTGACATAAGACACCTCAGGGTCTTCTGTAGCCGGCATAAACCATTGCTGGATGCTTATCGGGATCTTGTCCCTAACCAGAACCCCGCACTGAGCAACAAATGCGTCTTTGTCCGGAGGGGTTCAATCGTTTGGCCGTCGGGCGCGATTGCTATGATCTCAAACTTTTCATCCGAGCTCAACTTTTTCTTCGGGCCTCGTCTCTTTACCGAAGTTGTGCTTGATCCGGAGGGCTAGAAAAAAGAACAAAGACTTAATTAATATGTGTACATACCAAAACAATGAATGCATCAATCAGCTAGTCAGCACAGGCTTAACTAATATATATACCTGGCCGGACTCGGTTCGGTCACCGGAGCAGTCATCACGGTCTCCTTCTTGTCCCGGCATTGGGTCACCAGAGCCGTCCTCATGTTCTTCTTCTTGCACCGGCATTAGGTCACCGTAGCCAGCTTGTTCACCCTCTCCTTCCAGACCATCGGTGTCGTTGAGAAACAACGAGACTGCATCACTTCCTTCTGCGATTATGTCCCTCAACAACGCTTCTTTTGCTTCGTCTAGGGCGGTGTCCATAGTTTCTACAAATATTTACAACATGGCAATTATTATTCAAACATGACAGATGGATATATTAGTGCCAAACGTAGAACTAGCTACCTAATCATAGTAAGGAATCATATATATTAATTAGTGGCCTCGACCCCCCCCCCACGTGTTGAAGCTATCGGGAGGGGGTATATATCGACAACGACGACACTACATCTATGTCCCTCGACGACCCTCGTTCCCGATAAAAAAAGAGGAAGAAAGAAAAAAAAAGAGGAGAAGAAAGAATAGAGGAGAAGAACTCCTCTATTCTTTCTCTCTTTTTTTCTTTCTTCCTCTTCTTTTTTATCCTGTTCTTCCTCTCATGTTCGAGAGGATCGTCGAGGGGTCGGAAGGTTGCCTAGTGTCAAAGGATTCAACAAAACCATGTCTTCATCATTAGGCAAAAGTAACATATGCATGATGGTACGAAGCTCTCCAAAGTTATTTTGGAACGGAGTCCCAAATAAGATAATTCGCTTTTTGGTACAAAGTTCAGCAACACCTTCCAAATATCGTTATTTGGAAGGCCTTTGCTGAAATTCATACAAAAAGGCAAATTATCCTATCCGGGACACCATTCCAAAATAACTTTGGAGGACTTCGTCATGCCCTGGTTACTTCCGGCTAATGATGAAGCCATGGATTTCTTCAATACTTTGACACTAGGAAACCTCTCTCGACCCCTCGGCGATCCTCGACCCCTCGAACCCTCGACGACCCTGGAACCCTCGACCCCTAGACGACCCTGGAACCCTCGACCCTCGATCCCTAGACCCTATAGAACCCTCGAACCCTCGACCCTGAAACCCTCGACCCTTGACCCCTTAACGACCCTCGACCCTCTACCCTAGTTCCCGACCCTCGACCCCTCGGCGATCCTCGACACCCTCGTTCCCGATAAAAATTAAGAAGAAGAAGAAGAAGAAGAAGAAGAAGAAGAAGAAGAAGTAGAAGAAGAAGAAGAAGAAGAAAGAGGAGAAGAAGAAAGGAATAGCTAGAGGAGAAGATCGAAGAAAAAAAAGAGGAGAAGAAGAAAGGAAGAGTGGAGAAGAAGAGAAAATAGAATATTCTATTTTCTCTTCCTCTCCACTATTCCTTTCTTCTTCTCCTCTTCTTTTTCTTCTTTTTTCTTCTTCTTATTTATTTCTCCTCTTCTTTTCCTCTCCTCTTCTTCTTTCTTTCCTCTTTTTATTTTCTTCTTTCCTATCCTTCTTTTTCTAAAATTGTAACTTTTGCATATATAAAACTTTTCTAAAATTGTAACTTTTGCATATAAAAAGAGGAGAAGAAGAAAGGAATAGAGGAGAAGATCGAAGAAAAAAAAGAAGAAAAAAAGAGGAGAAGAAGAAAGGAATAGAGGAGAAGAAGAAAAAATAGAATTTTTTTTCTATTTTTTCTTCTTCTCCTCTATTCCTTTCTTCTTCTCCTCTTCCTTTTCTTCCTCTCCTCTTCTTCTCCTTTTTCCTCTTCTTATTTTCCTTTTTCCTCTCCTAAATATATAAAACTTTTCTAAAAATGAAAGTAACCTAAAATGTACTAAATCAGAGAACATATATAGATAATCCTTTTATAAATATTTAAACCTAACTTTTACATATATGAACATATATACACAGAGAACATAAAAACATATATACATTTTTATAAAAAAGAAAGATACAAAATACAAACATATATATGAAAAAGAATCTGAAAAAAGCAATATACACAATACATATACTGACATATATACATAATATACACAAAGAGGCAATATACACAAGCATATATAATATATAAAAAAACAGGGGAGGGGCGCCAGCCGGACCAACGGGTAGGGCGACGGCGACGGGCGGGGCGGGGCGACGGCGACGGGCGGGGCGGGGCGACGGCGACGGGCGGGGCAGGGGCGACGGGCGGGGCAGGGCGACGGCAATGGGTGGGTCGAGGCACGTGACGCGCGTCGGGGCAGGGCGGCGATCGGCGACGGCGTCGGGCGAGGGCACGGGTGATGGCGAGCGGGCGGCGACGGCGACCTCGGGCGGCTAGGGGAGGCGACGGCGACGTTGGGGCAGCCGGCGTCGAGGAGCAGCGCAGCAGCCTGGCGGCGTTTGGAGAGAAGAATGGGGGTGGGGGAAATTTCCTAAGTGTTTGGTTATATAGGAAAGGTATTGGTCCCGGTTCGTGGCTCAACCCGGGACCAATGCCCCCCTTTAGTCCCGGTTGGTGCCACCAACCGGGACCAAAGATCTCTTTTCAGCAGCCCAAAGGGCGAGAAGCGGCAACCTTTGGTCCCGATTGGTGAGGCGAACCGGGACCAAAGGGGTCCATTGGTCCCGGTTGGTGTGACGAACCGGGACCAATGCCCCCCTTTGGTCCCGGTTCTTCCCACCAACCGGGACCAATGGCCTTGTGCTGCCCCGCGCCCAAAAGTTTAGTCCCACCTCGCTAGTTGAGAGGGCTCGGGAGTGGTTTATAAGCGCTGCTGCGCCCACCCTCCCGAGCTCCTCTCAACTGCAGGCTTTCGGGCCTAATCTGTCACTGCAATGCCTGTGGGCCTACTGGGCCTGCTGCGGGCCTGAATCCTGGCCCATGGTAGGTTTTCTAGTCGTATTCAGGCCGTGGTGGCCCAGTAGGTGGCATTTTTTGTTTTTTTGTTGCTTTATTTATTTTCTTTTGTTTTTGCTTTATTTTTTAGTTCTTTATGCTTTTAGTTTTAGAAAAATTATAAACTTTTTGTTAATGCCATTAGTTTTCAAATTTGAAAACAATTTTTCAGTTTTTTTGTTTTCTTTGTTGCTTTATTTATTTTATTTTCTGATTAACTTTATTATAAAAATAGTTTTTTCCTGTTTTTTTGATTTGTTTTTTGCATTATTTATTTTCTTTTGTTTTTTGCTTTAATTTTTAATTCTGTTTGCTTTTAGGTTAGCAAAATTATAAACTTTCTGTTAGTGCCATTAGTTTTAGAAAAATTATAAACTTTCTGTTAGTGCCATTAGTTTTCAAATTTGAAAACACTTTTTTAGTTTTTTAGTTTTCTTTGTTGCTTTATTTATTTTATTTTGTGATTAACTTTACTATAAAAATAGTTTTTTCCTGTTTTTTTGATTTGTTTTTTGCATTATTTATTTTCTTTTGTTTTTTGCTTTAATTTTTAATTCTGTTTGCTTTTAGGTTAGCAAAATTATAAACTTTCTGTTAGTGCCATTAGTTTTAGAAAAATTATAAACTTTCTGTTAGTGCCATTAGTTTTCAAATTTGAAAACACTTTTTTAGTTTTTTGTTTTTTCTTTGTTGCTTTATTTATTTTATTTTGTGATTAACTTTACTATAAAAATAGTTTTTTCCTGTTTTTTTGATTTGTTTTTTGCATTATTTATTTTCTTTTGTTTTTTGCTTTAATTTTTAATTCTGTTTGCTTTTAGGTTAGCAAAATTATAAACTTTCTGTTAGTGCCATTAGTTTTAGAAAAATTATAAACTTTCTGTTAGTGCCATTAGTTTTCAAATTTGAAAACACTTTTTTAGTTTTTTTGTTTTCTTTGTTGCTTTATTTATTTTATTTTGTGATTAACTTTACTATAAAAATAGTTTTTTCCTTTTTTGATTTGTTTTTTGCATTATTTATTTTCTTTTGTTTTTTGCTTTAATTTTTAATTCTGTTTGCTTTTAGGTTAGCAAAATTATAAACTTTCTGTTAGTGCCATTAGTTTTAGAAAAATTATAAACTTTCTGTTAGTGCCATTAGTTTTCAAATTTGAATAGTTAAAATTTGAATTCTTTGAAAATTGTTTGAATCACAAGTTTGTGATTAACTTACTAAAAAAATGAGAATAGATGCGCTTATAGAGAAAATTCAACCTAAATTCCTAGTAAATTTCTATGAATTTCAGAGAAATTCACTATGAATTTAGGTTAAACTTTTCTCTATTAGGGCATCTATTTTCACTTTGAGAGGAGCTCAACAAGGCAGAGAG
Source organism: Triticum urartu (assembly GCF_003073215.2). Lineage (NCBI taxonomy): Eukaryota > Viridiplantae > Streptophyta > Magnoliopsida > Poales > Poaceae > Triticum > Triticum urartu. The sequence continues at coordinate 652,552,193 of NC_053028.1, read as the reverse complement.
GGAAGGGCTTATAAACCGGTGTGAGCCCCCTTCGGTTGGCGAGGTGGGACTAAACTCGGCCCGCAATGAGGACCAACCCTTTAGTCCCGGTTTGAAAGTTGGCATGGGCTAGGGACTAATGGTCATGGTATTACGAGGGCCGAACCATAAGACATGAAAGCATTTCAAATGAACTCTGAAAAAGTTGAAAGTTGGGATGGTATCATAATTTCACCCACATAGCATGTGCATGTACAAAACGGACAATGGTAGCATGTTCGTGTGTTACAAAGTTGCGGGAGAAAGTCTTCACTTTTTCTTCGCTTGTGTCATTTGCTTATTGCGCCGTAACCATGGATAATCTTCATTGTTTATCAGGATGCTTGGGTCAGCCTTGTCATTGAAGGGAGGAATTTCATGAAACTTTTCATAATCTTTAGACATGTCTGTCTTGCCGTCCACTCCTAGGATGCCCCTTTTTCCTGAAAGAACTATGTGGCGCTTTGGTTCATCGTATGATGTATTCGCTTCCTTATATTTTCTTTTTCTCGGTTTGGTAGACATGTCCTTCACATAGATAACCTGTGCCACATCATTGGCTAGGACGAACGGTTCGTTAGTGTACCCAAGATTTTTCAGATCCACTGTTGTCATTCCGTACTGTGGATCTACCTGTACCCCGCCGCCTAACAGATTGACCCATTTGCACAAAAAAAAGGGACCTTAAAATCAGGTCCGTAGTCAAGTTCCCATATGTCCACTTATGTAACATAATATGTATCCTTTCCGATCTCGGTTGCTGCATCAAAGCGGACACTGCTGTTTTGGTTGGTGCTGTTTTGATCTTGGGCGATCGTGTAAAATGTATTCTCATTTATATCGTATCCTTTGTAAGTCAATACGGTCAAAGATGGTCCCCTGGACAACAAGTACAACTCATCACAAACAGTGCTGTCACCTCTGAGACGTGTTTCCAACCAACTGCTGAATGTCTTGATGTGTTCACATGTAATCCAGTCGTCGCACTGCTTCGGGTGTTTGGAGCGCAGACTGTTCTTGTGTTCATCGACATACGGGGTCACCAAGGTAGAGTTCTGTAGAACTGTGTAGTGTGCTTGAGACCAAGAATATCCGTCCCTGCATATTATTGAGTCTCTTCCAAGAGTGCCTTTTCCAGTCAGTCTCCCCTCATACCGCGATTTAGGGAGACCTATCTTGTTAAGGCCAGGAATGAAGTCAACACAAAACCCGATAACATCCTCTGTTTGATGGCCCATGGAGATGCTTCCTTCTGGCCTAGCGCGATTATGGACATATTTCTTTAGGACTCCCATGAACCTCTCAAAGGGGAACATATTGTGTAGAAATACGGGCCCCAGGATGACAATCTCGTCGACTAGATGAACTAGGACGTGCGTCATGATATTGAAGAAGGATGGTGGGTACACCAGCTCGAAACTGACAAGACATTGCGCCACATCACTCCTTAGCCTTGGTACGATTTCTGGATCGATCACCTTTTGAGAGATTGCATTGAGGAATGCACATAGCTTCACAAGGGCTAATCGGACGTTTTCCGGTAGAAGCCCCCTCAATGCAACCGGAAGCAGTTGTGTCATAATCGCGTGGCAGTCATGAGACTTTAGGTTCTGAAACTTTTTCTCTGGCATATTTATTATTCCCTTTATATTCGACGAGAAGCCAGTCGTGACCTTCATACTGAGCAGGCATTCAAAGAAGATTTCTTTCTCTTCTTTCGTAAGAGCGTAGCTGGCAGGACCTTTATACTGCTTCGGAGGCATGCCGTCTTTTTTGTGCAAACGTTGCAGGTCCTCCCGTGCCTCAGGTGTATCTTTTGTCTTCCCATACACGCCCAAGAAGCCTAGCAGGTTCACGCAAAGATTCTTCGTCACGTGCATCACGTCGATTGAGGAGCGGACCTCTAGGTCTTTCCAGTAGGGTAGGTCCCAAAATATAGATTTCTTCTTCCACATGGGTGCGTGTCCCTCAGTGTCATTCGGAACAGCTAGTCCACCGGGACCCTTTCCAAAGATTACGTAGTGTAAATCATTGACCATAGCAAGCACGTGATCACCGGTGCGCATGGCGGGCTTCTTCCGGTGATCTGCCTCGCCTTTGAAATGCTTGCCTTTCTTTCGACATTGATGGTTGGTCGGAAGAAATCGACGATGGCCCAGGTACACATTCTTCCTGCATTTTTCCAGGTATATACTTTCAGTGTCATCTAAACAGTGTGTGCATGCGTGGTATCCTTTGTTTTTATGTCCTGAAAAGTTACTGAGAGCGGGCCAATCGTTGATGGTCACGAACAGCAATGCCTTAAGGTTAAATTCCTCCTGTCTGTGCTCATCCCACGTACGTACACCGTTTTCATTCCACAGCTGTAAAAGTTCTTCAACTAATGGCCTTAGGTACACATCAATTTCGTTGCCGGGTTGCTTAGGGCCTTGGATGAGAACTGGCATCATAATGAACTTCCGCTTCAGGCACATCCAAGGAGGAAGGTTATACATACATAGAGTCACGGGCCAGGTGTTGTGATTGCTGCTCTGCTCCCCAAAAGGATTAATGCCATCCGCGCTTAAAGCAAACCATACATTCCTTGGGTACTTTGCAAAACATCCCAGTACTTTCTCTCGATTTTTCTCCACTGCGACCCGTCAGCGGGTGCTCTCAACTTCCCATCTTTCTTTCGGTTCTCACTGTGCCATCGCATCAACTTGGCATGCTCTTCGTTTTTGAACAGGCATTTCAACCGTGGTATTATAGGAGCATACCACATCACCTTCGCAGGAACCCTCTTCCTGGGGGGCTCGCCGTCAACATCACCAGAGTCATCTCGTCTGATCTTATACCGCAATGCACCGCATACCGGGCATGCGTTTAGATCCTTGTATGCACCGCGGTAGAGGATGCAGTCATTAGGGCATGCATGTATCTTCTCCACCTCCAATCTTAGAGGGCATACGACCTTCTTTGCTGCGTATGTACTGTCGGGCAATTCGTTATCCTTTGGAAGCTTCTTCTTCAATATTTTCAGTAGCTTCTCAAATCCTTTGTCAGCCACAGCATTCTCTGCCTTCCACTGCAGCAATTCCAGTACGGTACCGAGCTTTGTGTTGCCATCTTCGCAATTGGGGTATAACCCTTTTTTGTGATCCTCTAACATGCGATCGAACTTCAGCTTCTCCTTTTGACTAATGCATTGCGTCCTTGCATCGACAATGACCCGGCGGAGATCATCATCATCGGGCACATCGTCTGGTTCCTCTTGATCTTCAGCAGCTTCACCTGTTGCAGCATCATTGGGCACATCGTCTGGTTCCTCTTGATCTTCACCAGCTCCCCCCGTTGCAGCATCACCGTATTCAGGGGGCACATAGTTGTCATCGTAGTCTTCTTCTTCGCCGTCTTCCATCATAACCCTTATTTCTCCGTGCCTTGTCCAAATATTATAGTGTGGCATGAAACCCTTGTAAAGCAGGTGGGAGTGAAGGATATTCCGGTTATAGTAAGACCTCGTATTCCCACATTCAGTGCATGGACAACACATAAAACCATTCTGCTTGTTTGCCTCAGCCGCATCGAGAAACTCATGCACGCTCTTAATGTACTCGCGGGTGTGTCTGTCACCGTACATCCATTGCCGGTTCATCTGCGTGCATTATATATAATTAAGTGTCCAAATTAATAGAAGTTCATCATCACATTAAAACCAAAGTGCATACATAGTTCTCATCTAACAACATATAGCTCTCCAGAGCATCTAATTAGTTAAACCATACATTGAAACTATGTAAAACATTTCAATGCGAAAACAAATGCGATCATAATCGCAACCAAGGTAACAATTGATCCAACGACATAATGATACCAAGCCTCGGTATGAATGGCATATTTTCTAATCTTTCTAATCTTCAAGCGCATTGCATCCATCTTGATCTTGTGATCATCGACGACATCCGCAACATGCAACTCCAATATCATCTTCTCCTCCTCAATTTTTTTTTAGTTTTTCCTTCAACAAATTGTTTTCTTCTTCAACTAAATTTAACCTCTCGACAATAGGGTCGGTTGGCATTTCCGATTCACATACATCCTAGATAAATAAAATCTATGTCACATTGGTCGGCATAATTTTCATAAACAATAAATGAACCAATAATTATAAAGATAATATACATACCACATCCGAATCATAGACAGGACGAGGGCCGACGGGGGCGGATACCAAAACCATCGCACTATATAAGATGCAATAATAAATGTAAGAAAATGACACAACTATCTATCTAAACATACAAGTAAGAATATTTTTCCTTTCAGAAAGAAGATAAGAACAAGAGGCTCACCATGGTGGTGTCGGTAATGAGATCGGCGCGGGTGATCGACGGTGGTGAAGACGGGGACGGGGCGTGATGGACCGCTAAATCTAGACAAATCTGAGGAAAATGGAGCTTGGAGGTCGAGCTTCGAGAGGAGAAAGCTTAAGTAGTGTGGCTCGGGCATTCCATCGAACACCTCATGTGCATAGGAGGTGAGCTAGAGCACCACAAAGCCCTCTCCCCCTCGGCCAGAAAAAACAGAGCAGTGTGCTCTGCTCTTGCGCGAGGGGGTATATATAGGCACCTCATTGGTCCCGGTTGGTGACATGAGCCGGGACTAAAGGGGAGCCTTTGGTCCCGGTTCAAGCCACCAACCGGGACCAACGGTAGTGGGCCAGGAGCGAGGCCCATTGGTCCCGGCTCATCCCACCAATCGGGACCAAAAGGTCCAGATGAACCGGGACCAATGGCCCACGTGGCCCGGCCGGCCCCCTGGGCTCACGAACCGGGACCAATGCCCACATTGGTCCCGGTTCTAGACTGAACCGGGACTAATGGGCTGACCCGGCCTGGACCAAAGCCCTGTTTTCTACTAGTGGTAAGAAGGTGGAGTGATTAAGGCAGATATGTCAATAGTACGACTTGGTTGGGGTTAACCAGCTTGCATGCCCTGATTGATGTTTCGTAAATGTCCGCGAAGAAGGATATACCAATCTAGTAACATCTAACTCGGCACACCATGTCGAACTCACGGCGGGCTCCACCTAAGTGTAGAACAAAATTGTAAATAGGTATAAACTAAAACAAATTTTCTTAGATTGTGCATCGTATAGAAATTTCTACCAAATTTAACAGTAAGTATCACAAATTTAATCTCAGGTGGTGAAAAAACAAATAGAATTCACCTTTTTCATGGAACCATTTCAGAGTTTAAATAGACCGTTTCAAAAATATATTTATCATGTGGCTTGGTAAGCATTCCATGCATTTCAAAATACTTGCATATAAGTGTTGTTTGAGTCAAAATTTGTCAACTTTGACCAATTTTACATTAAAACAGCTCATCATCTAATACCAAATAGATATAATCTGGAAATATATTAGATAACAACTCCAATAATATTGATTTGGTATTGTGCACGGTCATGTTTATAAATCCGATCAAACTTTCCAAAGTAGGATTTGAGAAGGAAAAAAACTATCTTGCCAAGTATTTGGAAAGGGAGGGAGTAGGAGGGAGTACAAGTCTCTATGAGGAACTCACTTGCGGTGTAATGGCACTCTCGGTGGATAGTTCATTCTGGGAGGTAGATGAACGGTGGCGGCCGGGATGATTCTACGAAGGCATGATGCCTCGGTTATTTTGTCTACTTACCGCTATCTGTTTAACTGCAATGATGCTCTTGAGGCAGAGATCTATGCAGTGATGGTCGGTATGATGCTTGCTCCACAACATGTGGAGCTACCCGTCATTGTGTAGTCTGAGTCATCGACTGCTTTATCTTGTCTTTCTGATTATAGCTTAGAATGTTCAGGTTTTGGTCATTTAGTAGCTGAGATTAAGTACTTAATGAATGATAGAATGTTTATTCCACAGAAATTACATAGATCCTAGAATAGTGTTGCAGATTGCTTGGCAAGGTACAGTCGCTCTGAGCGAGCCAGACTGTGTGGCTTAGCAGAGGTCCCCCGTGTATTAAGAAACTATTGGCGTAGGATTGTAGCTCTACCCTAATGGAATAAGCTACTATTGATCTCGAGAAAAAAAAAGTCTCTGTGAGGAACAAACAGAAAATGACAAGAACTATGTACCATTCAAATTTGGTGTGTTGTCTACGTACTATAGCTAAGAGTGAAGATTGTGGTAAACCTTTATTGGAGACTTGGCGGTCGGAAAGGCGGCCCAAAAGTATGAGCAGCCGCTGTCACGCTGAAATTAGCCACGTGAATCAAGGGTTACCTTAATTATTAGTTACTGGATTAATTAATGCATTATAGTTGCGTCATGATTCATGCGTATGGGTCATCTCTAGCTACTAGTTCTTATATGTTTAACATTCTGCCTACGTACACTACCTAACGTTCCCTATTGAATATAGTTTGGGTAGTCTATCTATTAATTTATCATACATTCACTTATCTGCCCTCTGTCCCAAAATAAATGTCTTAACCTTAGTACAATTTTATGCTAAAGTTAGTACAAAGTTAATACACTTATTTGGGACAGAGGGAGTACTAATCAAGCACGGGATCAACGTAGATCCCTATTGGAATGCAGAAAGAGAAGTTGTCCGTACACATAGTTGAATGAATGATCTGAATTCCTGATCTATAAGTCCATGATAGTTAGTTTCAAAAGGAAAAAAGTCCATGGTAGTTAAAGAAGTTGGCACCGTCTTTGGTTACCACGAGCATGACTGCAAATATTACTACCACGGTGCTTGACAATCAAAACACCGTGCATTGACTTTAATCTCTAGCACTCCACTTGATTAGAGTAATAGTCTTCTTACATGCACAAAAGCTAGCAAGACCAGTACACACATGTTCCTTCCTCGCGGCCGGCTAGCATATATAGCTCGTCAAGTTAGCTAGTCTGGTCGATAGTGATGGTCATGACTCATGAATAGTAGATAGATAGACCTTGGAATGGAATAGCTAGCCGCATAGTTAGCGTGTCCACTGGAAACATCGAATATATTTGACGTGCTAAGTGTATGCATGCGTAAGTAAGCAAAGCGTTTCCATACGCACATCTGTATGGTGCACATATATCTCGATGCTAAATATACAATTCAAACATTTTGATTGCTTATGTACGCGCACATGCATTCGCAATCAAATTCAAACGGTTGTTCCTAGGGAGACAGGTGTACGTACCGTATACTTCCATGTGGACAGCAACAATACAATGGCAACGATCCTCATGGTATGATTTCCGTCGAATATATTTGACGTGCTACTGATCCCCATTCTAGTCCCATCTCGAATGTTGGTTACGGGATGGAAGAACACCTTCCTATTAAATTCATTTTCCAATAAGTTAAAACGATGGAAAAAGATAGACAATATATGTCAACAATTATCCACACGTCTAGAAATTTTAGTCCTTAAACATGAGATCGAGGTAGGCTGCAAAATCTTTTTTTAACACTTCGTTGGCAGAGTCTTAAACTAGAGACCTTTTGGCTTGGAGAAATGGGTAATATATTTCAACACTCCTGACCTTTGCACCCTGAGGTACATGCAATTAATTATTCCAAAGTTCAACAATTTCTAGAAAGTAAAAGAGAAATTTGAAAATGCGGTAGGCTATTAACACACATTCAGAATTCGTGTGTAACCCATTTTTTTAAGTACTCGTGTGTAATGAATTTTATTGCTAAATCGTCATCTATGTTGGGACAAACATATTCAGGTGGGTAGTCGCTCACCCATATCCTCCAAGTGTGCAATACCTATTGATTTAGTGTTCGGTGTCAATTTATGTTTTCTACCGTTTTTATTTCAAGAAGAATGTTCGGACATAAATCCCCTAATAAGTCACACGCGAGCTTTGATGCTGCATCCCTTCAAGTGTTGCCCATACATTGGCTTGCAAAAAGTTTGGAAATTCCTTGTTATAAAAAACAACATGCTTATGAATTTTATGGACAACTGTAGAGCACTAACACCAAAAAAATTGGGGGATCCCTTGAACTAAATGACCAAACATGTGTTAATTCCTATCTCAAACGCAATATGTTAAATTAACTATGTATGGATAGCTCACTGTAAGGATATTTGTCTACACATTGTATTAGTACAAAAATGTCTAATTAAAATCATGAATTATACTGATAGGTCCAATTCTAACCCTACCAACTTGGTTTTCAATAGTGGTAGTTATTTCTATTTCAATGTTTAAAAAATATGAAGAAGGCATAGGTGCAAGAAATGCTAATGACAGTATGCACGATTTCATGTCATAGGCAGGAGACATCTAGAGATATAAATTCCTATTCACCTTTTTGTTAATTCAAAAGGCAAATTGACGTTCTTTTTGCTTGAAGTTTTTGCAGGCTCGAAGTCTATAGCACCTTTTTTTTGTGAACTTCAAATATGGATGAACCAACCAAATTGACAAGTTTAAGGTTTTGATAGTGGTTCAATATTCTATCGTTTCCTAAACATATACGAAACAATTCAAGAGTGAATGTTATAACGGTAAAAACATGATAAATACCAACAGCAACCAAGATCATATGTGTCCCATAAAAGAAAAACCAACGTGCAATATAACATATAAACAATTTTAGGAAAATATACTTATTCGTGACAAGTAAATTTATTTTGGTGGTTTTTTATCCGTACATAGCATCTCACATGTTCATGATCTTTTAACTTCTTTTGAAATGCCAAAGATAAAAAAACCACCCTAGATAACTGGTTTGCGGTTTGAACAATGGTTTCATATTCTAAGACTCTCACAACTTATGAAATGATTCACATGTGTGGAGAATGCTACAAAGCAAGAACATGGAAAAACATCAGCCAACATGTTCATGTATGTTCCATGCAAGAAATACAAAAGATAAATGAATGTCTCTTGTCATTTTTGCATGTGGCACAAATAGTTGTATTTCCTAATGATTGTATTGCGGTTATCACATCATAATTAATACTCTTGACATTCATGAGTACATATTTCATATTTTTGGAAGTATTAAAAATGCAAAATCAATTTTCCAACAGAACTAGGATTCATTTTAACAAGTTCCTATTTTTGCGGGAAAGAAAGTTCATGGTTTAATTTAGTCAATTTCCTAGTTTAGAGTTCAAGCACAGAAAGCACAACAATTTAGTGTTGAAAATAGAATTTTTAGCTATATGCTTAACATGTAAAATAGGCTCATATTTCATCCTTCCGCAAGAGAAAAGCAACACAATTTTGATTATTCTACAGATCCCAAGTGGTTCTACTCATTAACCAAAAATGTAAAACTGTATAATCCATACCACAAAAAGAATGTACGTGTAGCTTATGAGATAAATTATTGTATATACATATGGATGGATTTTACAGAATTATTTATAAATGACATGTGCTCTTTTTTTTTACATTTTAGCTTCATCTAGTGGTCTAGAATACTAAGGAGTGGAATAAAAATGCAATTTCACAAATGCTCACGGATTTGTCATTATGATGTGTGAAAGTGCCCGTAGCATGCTAGGTACATTGACATCTAGCTAGGGCAAGAATTTCAAAAGGCCGTGTCATTGTCCCTAGCTATAATATAAACTGAACTAGGAATGCATACATGAATCTGTATTTGTTGATTTGGATATCGACGAGTGCAACCTTTTCTTCGTTTATCTTGTCCATAGAATGTGGTCCCAGAGTCCACAATTCAATGGCAGCCACATAGAGAATGCTTCATTTTCATCGATAGTGCCGTCCCTAGATTGCTAGGTGTATTAATGTTGATAGGTAATTACAAACTGCTACCTTGACTTGATGGCGTTTTATCCTGCAAGGTTTCAATGGCAGCCACATATATAAATTGTTGGTCGATAAATTACCATGAGAAGAGAAGAATTTTGCAGCACAAAGATATATATGTCGATCGGATCCTTGCCTCCTTGGAAATAATCAAATTATTTAATTATATGACTTACTTTGCCAAGTCATAATACCTGTGCTTATCCATACCAAGGCAGGGAATATACAGATTTATAGTTGGTGAAAGTTAAAAAATATGTGTCTAGCTAGCCATCTCTTTCTCCAATAAATACATGGCATCAAAATGAAATAGTAACTTGAACTGTATATACTACTTCATCAATTTGAATTTTCTAAACGAATGTGTCCATTTCCACATGCTTTTACATGGGCTTTTCGCATGGAAGCGTAAGATTCCAGCGACGGCCATTTATGGAATTCACTAGCTACATGTTGGGGTTTCCCATTTCCTGGAGAAGTCCGGGCATGGCATGGCAAAAACTAAATTGAGTTGAATTGACTTTAAACATTTCAGCTATAGCTTGATGTATACGTTCTAGCTCTGACTAAATTGGGTCTTCGTACGCCGTCCGCTCTATGTACGTGCGTATGAACGAACGTAGGCCATGGACGTTGCTCAATGTTAGTAGTTGTCAAACCTAGCGACACGGAGAGGGCGGCAGAAAATAAATGCGGCGACATTGAGCAGGCTTAACTTTCACATACGAAATGGAAAACATCTTGGTTTTTTGTCAAACGGGTGAACTGTTCATATGTATGCCTGTGGGAAGCGACCCAAACAAATCGATTAATAGCGTGAGCTCGACATGCCGGGAATGGGTCACCCACCGGTCCGGCGCACTCACCGAGGCTAGCACCGTCGTCATCCACCTAACCATCTTTAGAGCAGGTACTGACGCAAAGGCCTTGCCAGGTCTGCTGTCGACGTCACCATGGCGCCAGACAACGCCACCGCCCTGCGCGAGGCCATCATGCCACGTCCAGCGCTGAGACCCCGATGCTCCATGCCACCGAGACCCGCCGTCCACTAGTGCAGAACCGGGCTATAGCACCGGTTCGTAAGGCCCTTTAGTGCCGGTTCGGTAACCGGCACTAAAGTGTGGGGACTAAAGCCCCCCCCCCCTTTAGTACCGGTTCTGCACGAACCGGTGCTAAAGGGTAACCACGTGGCACGAGCCAGCTCCGGGGGCAGGGAGCCCTTTAGTACCGGTTGGTGACACCAACCGATATTAAAAGGTTGGGGGGTTTTGGGTTTATGATTTCTTTTTTATTTAATTTTGTGTTTTCCATTTAATTCTTTTTCGTTTGCTGGTATTTTACAATACTGCATATTATACACATTATACATATATATAAATAGAATTTCTAGTAGAACCGATCATATATATATATATATATATATATATATATATATATATATCATCGAATGTCTCACAACCACTATTAATTCACACATACACACATGTATATATATATATACAATTAGCTAGCTATATATAATTTCTCCTAATTGGTGCCTTTGGAGCCAGTGGCATTAGCCTAATTGGTGCCTTCGGAGCACGATGACAATTGGAAGTGGTTCATGGGGGCGATAGCGGGTAATAGTATTCTCCGTTCGTATCTATGACCTGGTCGAGCAAAAATTCCGCTATTTCCTCTTGAATTGCTTGTATGCGCTCCGTTGGTAGGAGCTTCTCCCGCACCTCTCTGAACTGTTAAGAAGGAAATCAATATGCATGTGTATTAGTTGTGTGACTAGATATCAATAATGGTGTAAAAATTGTGAATAGTGTTCTGACAAACGTACCCAGTCCTGTCTTTGAGATCTGCTCCTTTCGGACGCCATCATGCGAATGTTCTCACAAACGTAGTATCCACACATATTATTCCCCGGCGCCTGCTTCAGGGCCTTTACGAGAATGGAATTTGATCAGATAATAATTAATCAAGCATGATAATTGAAGAGATGTCAGCTAGCTAGCTATTACTACTTAATTACTTACTTTGGGTCGCTACCATTTCAGTTTTTGTTTCCACTAGCAAAAGAGCCCGTGCGTTGCAAGAGAGAAAACATAACACACGCTCTTAACTCAACAACCATCACTCATGACCACAATAGGTCCATCTTCTTCATTTTTGTGAGGCATCATATTTGTGTTGCCGCTTATCCTCCTTCTCACTCTTGCCGGCGATGGCCTCGATGTTCACACAAAACAACAAAAAACGTGTGTTGAATATGGTTAATCCTGAGGCGTCTCTCTCCCTGTGTCTCCTCCCTCTCCCTCTCTCTCTCTCTCCCTCTCCCTCCCTCTCTCTCTCTCTCTCTCTCTCTCGCTTTCTCTCACTCTCGCGATGAGAAATCTGTTGTTTTCCCCTGCGATATTTTTCAGAGGTATGCATGTGTAGTTATCGCTGTTTTCTTTTCCGTATATGGTTATAGTGTGGTGTTTATTTGCAATCCGGATCGCCGCCGGTATGAAAAAAAACAAATCTTGCGCTATAAATTATTAGTTTTCTTCCATAACAATATTTTAAAAATATTTAACAGGTAAAATTAACATCATATTTAGATTCCACACATTTTCTAATAAAATTTCATATATAATATGTTAAAATTAAAGTTACGATTTAAAAGATACAAATAATTTAGAAAATCATTTGGTTTGACTCAAATATATTCCAAAATAATATTTAAAAATACTTAACCGGTAAAAATAATCTAATGTTCGTATTCTACATATTTTTCTAATCAAATTTCATATATAACATGTTCAAATCGGAGTTACGGTTTAAAAGATATGGATGATTTAAAAAAGTATTTGTTTGACTTAAATATGATTTGCGGATGAATTACCTAAAACATCAGGTTTTTTTCGAAAAATGTAAAATAACGGTTCGGATGTGACTTAAATCCGGACGGCGGGTTGATTTCAAGAAAAGACATGGACTTTTGTGTAAAATACGAAAATAATGATTCGTTTTAGCTTAAGACAGAACTGCGGATTGAATTCTCTAAAATAGAAGGACTTTTCTGAAAAATGCCATGACGGACGAAAGAAAACCCAATTTGCTTTATTATTAGGTAAAGACTATCAAACATGCCCGTGCGTTGCAACGGTAGATACAAAAATTACACTCTAGTCAAATAAGTATGACTCAATCAGCATCCTCTATTTTAACACGGTGGCTCATCATTTTGCCACTTATCTTTCTTCCGACTCTCGTTGATGATGGACGTGATGTCCACATGATCACAATGCATTCGACATGGTAAATCCCAAGACAATGAGCTTGCCACCGCATGACACACTTGTCATTGTGTAACGCAATAAAATGTTTAAAACTTTTAAAATAAATCTCATCTACCACGAACTACTCCCAACGCCTAGACATATAAAGACTTCCCAAAAACTGATCAAAACCTAGACATAAAAGACTTTTGACACGTCAAAAAGTTTTTGGAATTGACAAACACTTTTTCTAAATAATTGGGCATTTTTTAAAATTCGTAAACATTTGTTTTGTTTAGACGAACATTTTTTGAATCGATGGTTTTTTAAAATTAGTGAAAAATTGAAATTCGCAGAAAAGTTGATTTTTTTGAGAATTTTCTAAAATTTCATGGATATTTTTTTAGATTCGCGAATATGTTTTGTATACATGATCATTTTTTCAAAATCAAGAACATGGTTTTATTTCCCGACAATTGTTTTCCAAATTGTAATTTGTTTATAATTTTCCAAAATCTTTGTAAAATTACCAACATTTTTTGAAACCACAAAAAATTTATGATTTTTCGAACATTTTTAAGATTCGTAAACATTTTATGATTTCTCGACCATTTTTTTTTCCAAAATCCGCAACTTTTTAAAATTTGTCAATCTCGAATTAATTCAAAAAAGGAGTAAAAACAGAAATAAGAAAAGAAAAGACAAAAAAACGAAATAAAGAAAAATAGAGATGCCGCGCCCCGTGGGCGGGCCCATGAAGACATTCAGGGGGGATGAGGTGGGTGAGAAAAAGGACCAGCTCATATGTGGTAAATGATGGGTATCGTACCTATAAAACACTTTAGAGACGGTGTCTTAACAAAAAACGAATTGTTTTCTTCACTTATGGATGGCATAGTGGGTAATATATAGCAACTTCGAGGGTAATGTTTAGACGGACGACCAGAAGCAATACTTGGTTTATTAGTAGGTAGAGATTGGCCTGGAGTGACGTTGATGAACTTTGCCCAAGCCGTGCCCGTCGACAAAGAAAATGAATAAAGGGGTTATTAAATAGTTGTTATCAGGAAATGGCGAACTAATTAAATAGGCCGAGATATAGTTAATAATGATTGAAATTACCTGTCGACTATCCCCTTCACGATGGTGTAGTCACTTTCTTTCTTAAGTAGTGAGTCCAGTACTTCAACTGTTCCTTTATCAACTTTAATGATTAACAAGATAAAGTGAAAACTGCATGCACACACGTTTGCATATCTTAATTAAGCGGGCATATATATGTAAGCAAAAACATGTAGCTAGCTAGTGAGCAAAAACAGAATTTGTAGTACAAGACAGTGTGACTCACAAGAAGTTGTAAGGAAGTAGTATATCTTTATTGTATTTGAGGCGTTTGAAGAACTCTAGCATGCTTTCCTCTACACTTGCTCGATAATATGTATCTAATTTCCATGTGTATTCATTAATGGTATTTGGGTCAATGAATCCAATGCCATAGCGTGCACATTTTTTCATTTCATACATCTTGATCCTGCATAATACCACAGAAAAGAATATAGTGAGGATAATTACAGGTAATGATTGATCAAAATGATCACTACAGCTAGCTTGAGATTTAAATTACAGAAAGAAATCACTTACAGACAATAGCAACTGACAATAGATTTGTCGAGTACGTCTTGATTGTATAACTGAAATAGTTCTGAATACTCCACGGACACAGCTTTCTCATGGAAGTAATGATCCTTCTTGACATTCACCATGAGGGACTCTCGATTGGAAATCTTGGTAATGTTCATGTACCATTGATGCAATTCATACATTCTCGTTGGGAGCTTCTTGACCTCGTCTGGCTCGACCAAAGGTTGGCCCCGGACATATTTCCGTTTTATTTCCTCCTCTCTAACCGGAGACATGGGCTCGATATCGAGGAGTTGTCCAACAGTGATCTTGAGCATTTCAGCCTGCTCAATATGCTGCTCGGTTATTACCACATCGCCCAACTGGGGAACGTTAATGGTTTGCCCACAATAATATTGTGCGCGTGTACTCTCATGTGTTGTTGGCACAACAAGCGGGGGGATTGATTGCGTCGCCTGTTCTCCCAGTTGGGGAACGGTTTTACCGCATTTTTTGCCAGCTGATTTGCTCGAGCTCGAGCTCGCCTCATTCTGTAGACGTGCTCGATTTAACTTCCTGAGGTGGCGCTCATAGTCTATGTCAACAGGCTTGGGAGCTGGTGCTCTAGCCATACGAATGAAGTGGTCAATCTTTTCCTTAGGTACTTTCTTCGTTGGCGGCGGTGGCGGTTTCGGTACAAAATGGGCTTCCACATGGGCCTTCACTATGGCTGCGTTTTCCTCCTCGGACTTGTCGTAAGGCCTCTGCGGAAGAGACGCGAGGCTTGGGCCATATTGAAATCGCTTGCCTCCGCCTGTACCTCCCGTACTACCTCGACTTGTACCGCTACGCACCATAGCTGCGGCGGCTCTCTTCCGTGATTGCTGAGGCGGCGGAGACGGCTGACGTGCCTGAGTTGGAGGAGAAGGAGTGGCCTGAAGCTATGCCGGACTTGTAGGAGGAGTGGTCTGACGCTGTGTTGGACTTGGAGGAGGAGTGGCCTGACGCTTTACCGGACTTGGAGGAGGAGAAGTGGTCTGACGCGTTGGCAGACTTGGAGGAGCGGGAGTCTATTGACTCGGTGGCCGACTTCGATGAGGAGTCGGCTGACGCGGTGTCGGTTGCCTTCGAAAGATGATGCAATCCTTTCTCCATAGGATGATACGATATTTGGCCTCTCCCAGTGTGTGCTCCTCGTCACCTCTAGGAATGTCAAGCTCTAGCCCCAAATATTGGTCCACCACCTCATCAACCAAGACACGAGCATAGCCCGCTGGAATCGGGTTGCAATGGAAGGTTGCCTCGGGGGGATTTGTAAAAGCAACGGCGTCCGCCACCTTCATGGATATGTTCTTCATTTTGAAGTGTAGCTCGCCGTTAGTGTTCTCCATGATGTCATCCACGGGGTATCTATCCAGCATTGCATCGCCCGGGGCGGAACCCACGCTGCTTCTCGGCATGTATGGGACGGTGCTATCCAATGCTGGATCATCCGCTAGCCGCCGCTGCTGCTGAGACCCCCTTTGCTGGCTAAGTGAGTCGATCTGCTCCTGCTGTCGCTGGAATTTGACTGCCAAGTCCGCGTGCGCTGATTCTAGGCCTTGAAGGCGTTCATAGTCCTGCTTCCTCTGCTCCTCCTCCGTCTTCCTCTTCTTCTCCTCCGCAATCTTCCTTCTCGCACAGCTTCTGTAGTCGGCGTTCCAGTCCGAAAACCCATCATACCACGGAATAACGCCCTTGCCTCGTGTTCTTCCCGGGTGTTCAGGATTTCCCAGGGCACGCGTAAGCTCGTCGTTCTCTCTGTTGGGCTCGAACACCCCCGATCGAGCCTCTTCTATTGCAACAAGTATCTTATCTCCGGCTCCGTTCAGACATGCCTTCTTCGAAACTAGGCCTGTCTTCAGGTCCAATGGCCCCCATGCGCATAGAACCAAGTCCTGCACCTGGCGGCCAGCTCAATGTAACTGGAGTGACACCTGCATCCTCCATCTCTTTCTCAGACTTATCCCACTTAGGCATTGCCACCGCGTAGCCACCTGGCCCCAGCTTATGGAACTTATCCTTTTTTGCGGCATTGGCCTTGTTTATTCTCGACTGTTCCTTAGATAATTCCGATTCCTTGAATTTCACGAAATCGTCCCAATGAGCACTTTGCTTCTCTAGTGTTCCCTTGAATACTGGAGTCTTCCTTCCTCCCTTGACGTACTTGTCCCATATACATTTCTTGTGGTTGGTGAATGCAACCGCCATCTTCCTAAGAGCAGCGTCCTTGACTTTCTCCACATCTGCATATGTGAAATGATCTGGTAGGGTGAAATGTTCCATGAGAGTTTTCCAAAGCATAACTTTTTGTCTGTCGTCGACAAAAGTAAGATCTGGACGTGGCTTTGCTGGCTCTCTCCATTCTTGAAGGGAGACCGGGAGTTGGTCCTTCACAAGAACTCCGCACTAACGAATGAACTTGTCCGCAATCTTCTTAGGCGCTAATGGTTCGCCATTAGGTTTGATGGTCTCGATATTGTACTTTATGCCCTCCATCAACTTTTTGTTCGGGCCTCGTACTGTCCTGCTGCCTGAAGATTTGCTCGATCCGGATGGCTGAAAGAAGAAAGATCGATTCGTTAATATATCTTCAAGTCATTTAAAACATGTGATGATCACCAGATGGCTGCTTATATAAATATACCTCGCCGGTCTTTGTTGTTTCAAGATCAACATTTTCTTCGTCGTGTTCATAATCATAGTTCATGACTTCATCAATTCGGTCGTCACGATCGAATATCATATCACCCTCCCCGGTGTTGTTTAGATATTCGGAGCCATCATAATCTTCTTCATTCTGATCATTATCTGGCCCGCGAGGACGGCGTATGATATTGAACAGGGTCTCTTCTCCCTCTCTGCCGGTATTGTCCGCCATAGCTTTTATTTAACTAATCCAAAAGAAATATAAACAATTTAGTATTCAAATTACAATGCATGGATGCAATCAATTAATAAGGAAAAACTGAATCAATCATCGAATATAATCTCGAATACATCATCTCGAATAATAGATATAATCTCGAATACATCGTCTCGAAGAATATATATAATCTCGAATATTATATATCGAATACATCACTAGCTAGCTAGCTAGCTAATAAAGATCGAATACTAGAGAGTAATCTAGGCCACTCGCGGTTCCTAAGGCGTAGGCGGTGGACAACCAAAGTGAAGGAACCATCACTGGATCATAGCTCGGGTGATCTCCACAAAGAACCTGTCAGGTATTGGAGAACCTGACGTCCATAGCAGCCATGTAGCGATGGACGTGCTCGTCCTCCTCCCTGACACGGCGACGTACCACCTCCGGTGGGGCCGGCTCCCTCTGCACCGAAAGTGGCCCATGCGAACGCCAGCAAAGGAGACCAGGGTCGACGACGGGACCCGGGGCCGGGTTCCTCACCACGCGTCGCGCCCCTGAAGGTAACACCTCTCAGTGCCAGCCCGGCGGAGCCCAGTCCCGGACATGGGTCCTCTGAAGCAGGACGTCGTCGTGAACGGGTCGACGGCGAGGATGCGGGCCGGGCATCATCGACAACAAATACTATATGCCGCAAAAGTAAAGTAACATTTTTTTAAATGATGGATTGTGATTTCATATATGCAAATTCTAAATTTTATAACTAAATATAATAAACTAAAAAAACATTGACCATATCTAAAACTAACATTTCTATAACAAAAATTGTCTTTAACATTTCTAACATTTCTATAACATTAATACAGAAAAAACTAACATTTCTGTATATAACTAACATTTCTAACATTAATACAGAAAACTAAAAACTAACATTTCTATATATAACTAATAACTAAAAACTAACATTTCTAACATTAATACAGGAAACTAAAAACTAACATTTCTATATATATAACTAATAACTAAAAACTAAAAACAGATCAAAAAATCTGTATGTGTGTGTATGTGTTGTGTGTGTCCAGGGCGACGGTGCGGGGACGCCCGCGACGGCGAGCCAAGGCGATCGACGGCGTCGGCGGCGCGCGCGGCGGCTTTGATTGGAGGGAGAAGAGGGGGGACAGAGGCTCACAGCGCGGCGAGGTCGAGGCGACGGCGACGCGGGCCGGTGCAGGGATGGGGAAAGGCCGGCGACGAGGACGGCGCGACAGGGGCGGCGCGACGAGGACGGGGGCGACACGGAGTCGACGGGGACGGCGCAACGGCGACGGCGCGGGACGGGGCGGCGGCGATGAAGCAGAGAGGAAGTGGAAGATGAAACTGCAAAATTTCGAAGTGTTTCTTATATAGGATGGACCTTTAGTACCGGTTGGAGCCACTAACCGATACTAAGGATCTGTTTTGGTCAGGCCAAGCGGCGGGAAGGGCAGGCCTTTAGTACCGGGTGGTGGCTCCAACCGGTACTAAAGACCCCCCCCCCTTTAGTACCGATTGGTGCCATGACCCGGTACTAATTGGGGGTGCGCTGACAGGCGAGGCGCACAGATGTTTAGTCCCACCTCGCTAGTCGAGGAGCGCCAGGACCAGTTTATAAGCCCCGGCGCGGGCACTGCACTGAGCTCCTCAAATGCGGGCCTTCTGGGCCTACCTTTGCTACTCTGCCATGTGGGGCCTATTGGGCTTGCGGGCCTGCATCCTAGCCCAACAACAGGTTTGGTTTCTAGTCGTATGCAGGCCGCTGTGGCCCAGTAGGCGGGCTTTTTTTTTCTTTTCTGCATTATTAATTTTCTTTTGTTTATTTTTTAGTTGTTTTTTTGCTGTATTTAGAGTTTCTCTGTGAATGCATTTTCCAATGATCCTTTTTTATTATGTTTAATATTAGTGTGTTTTATCATTATATTCAATTTGGTAATGCTTAGGTTATTTAAAAAATGAAATGCCTTTGTAATAGATGAATTTTCGTCCGAAACCCTGATAGTTCGAACGAGATTGTCCATTTTGTAGACGAAGTGCATTCAGTTTTTGCTGTAACCATCTCTACTTTTTTGCACATGCTATGTGGATGAAATTATGATACCATGCCAACTTTCAACCTTTTCGGAGTTTATTTGAAGTGTTTTTCAATTTAGATGAAAAAAATCAGTAAATGCATGAAAGAATTTGTTTGCACATAAAATTTCTTCGCATTTCAAATGCCAAAACACATAACTACCATAACTATTACAGAGATTCCCTCCTGGATGTGAAACACAGAAGAAAGTGATGATAGTGAAGCTGATCACATCCCAGATCTTTGGGTGTGAAACTTTTTCTTCGCGTGTGTCCCTTTGGAAGTAACCATAGAAAATCTTAATCATTTAACGAGATGCTCGGGTCAATATTCACTGTGAATGGAGCAATTTCATCAAACTTTTCATAATCTCCTGACATATCTGTCTTGTTATCCACTCCCACGATGTTTATCTTCCCAGAAAGAACTATGTGCCGCTTTGGCTCATCGTATGATGCATTCGCTTCCTTATCTTTTCTTTTTCTCGGCTTGGTAGACATGTCCTTCACATAGCAAATTTGTGCCACATCATTGGCTAGGACGAATGATTCGTCTGCATACCCCGCCTCGTGTCATTCCGTACTGCGGGTCTTCTGTTACCCCGCCTCGTGTCATATTGACCCATTTGTACCGAAACAAAGGAACCTTCAAACCACGTCCATAGTCAAGTTCCCATATGTCCTGTATA
Source organism: Triticum urartu (assembly GCF_003073215.2). NCBI lineage: Eukaryota > Viridiplantae > Streptophyta > Magnoliopsida > Poales > Poaceae > Triticum > Triticum urartu. Next base: position 652,531,815 of record NC_053028.1, on the reverse strand, counting down.
TAACCATAATATGTTTCCTTTCCCGTCTTGGTTGCTGCATCAAAGCGGACACCACTGTTTTGGTTGGTGCTCTTCTTATCTTGGGCGATCGTGTAAAATGTATTACCATTTATCTCGTATCCTTTGAAAGTCATTATATTCGAAGATGATAACTGGGACAGCGAGTACAAGTCATCTTCAATAGAGGCGTCATGCATGGTACGTGTCTGCAACCAGCCGGCGAAACTCTTGGTTTGTTCACGTGTAATCCAGTCATCAGACCACTCCGGGTGTTTGGAGCGTAGAATATTCTTGTGTTCGTCCATATACGGAGTCACCAAGGCGGAATTCTGTAGAACTGTGTAGTGTGCTTCAGTGAGAGAATGTCCGTCCATACATATTATTTGATCCCCTCCTAGCGTGCCTTTTCCATCCAGTATGCCCTTATGCCGCGATTCAGGAACACCAATCGGCTTAAGGTCAGGAATAAAGTCAATACAAAACTCAATGACCTCCTCATTTTCATGGCCCTTGGAGATGCTTCCTTCTGGCCTAGCACGGTTATGAACATATTTCTTTAAGACTCCTATGAACCTCTCAAAGGGAAACATATTGTGTAGAAATACAAGACCCAAAATGTTAATCTCTTCGCATAGGTGAACTAGGACGTGTGTCATGATGTTGAAGAAGGATGGTGGGAACACCAACTGGAAACTGACAAGACATTGCACCAAATCATTCTCTAACCTTGGTATGATTTCTGGATCGATTACCTTCTGAGAGATTGCATTGATGAATGCACATAGCTTCACAATGGCTAATCGAACGTTTTCCGGTAGAAGCCCCCTCAATGCAACCGGAAGCAGTTGCGTCATAATCACGTGGCAGTCATGAGACTTTAGGTTCTGAAACTTTTTCTCTGCCATGTTTATTATTCCCTTTATATTCGACGAGAAGCCAGATGGTACCTTAATACTGAGCAGGCATTCAAAAAAGATTTCCTTCTCTTCTTTGGTAAGAGCGTAGCTGGCATGAACCTGATGTATGCCGTCTTTTCCGTGCATACGTTGCTGGTCCTCCCGTGCCTCTGGTGTATCTTTTGTCTTCCCATACATGCCCAAGAAGCCAAGCAGGGTCACGCAAAGATTCTTCGTCACGTGCATCACGTCGATTGCGGAGCGGACCTCTAGGTCTTTCCAATAGGGCAGGTCCCAAAATATAGATTTCTTCTTCCACATGGGTGCGCGTCCGTCAGCGTCATTCGGAACAGGTTGTCCGTCAGGACCCTTTCCAAAGACTACCTTCAAATCCTTGACCATATCATGTACATCAGCACCAGTACGGTGGCGAGGCTTCGTCCAGTGATCCGCCTCACCTTTGAAATGCTTGCCTTTCTTTCTTACGGCATGCCTGCTCGGAAGAAATCGACGATGTTCTAGGTACACATTCTTCTTACAATTAGCCAAATATATACTATCGGTATCATCCAAACAGTGCATGCATGCGCGGTATCCCTTGTTTGTCTGTCCTAAAAGGTTATTGAGAGCAGGACAATCATTGATGGTCACGAACAACAACGCCTTTAGGTCAAATTCTTCCCCCATGTGCTCATCCCACGTACGTACATCTGTTCCATTCCACAGCTGTAAGAGTTCTTCAATTAATGGCTTTATGTACACATCAATATCGTTGCCGAGTTGCTTAGGGTCTTGAATGAGCACTGGCATCATAATGAACTTCCGCTTCATGCACAATCAAGGAGGAAGGTTATACAAACATAGAGTCACAGGCCAGGTGCTATGGTTGCTGCTCTGCTCCCCAAAAGGATTAATGCCATCTGCGCTTAGACCAAACCATACGTTCCTTGCATCATCTGCAAACTCCTTCTCGTACTTTCTCTTGATTTTTCTTCACTGCAACCCGTCAGCGGGTACTCTCAACTTTCCGTCTTTCTTACGGTCTTCTCTGTGCATTGCATCGCCTTGGCATGCTCTTTGTTTTGGAACAAACGTTTCAACCATGGTATTATAGGAGCATACCACATCACCTTGGCAGGAATCTTCTTCCTGGGCCGCTCGCCCTCGACATCACCAGGGTCATCGCGGCTGATCTTATAGCGCAATGCACCGCATACCGGGCAAGCGTTCAAATCCTCGTAGTCACCGCGGTAGAGGATGCAATCATTAGGGCATGCATGTATCTTCTGCACCTCTAACCCTAGAGGGCAGACAGCCTTCTTTGCTTCGTACGTACTCTCAGGCAATTCGTTGTCCTTTGGAAGCATATTCTTTATCATTACCAGCAACTTTCCAAATCCCTTGTCAGATACACCATTCTCTGCCTTCCATTGCAACAATTTCAGTGTGGTGCCCAGCTTTTTCTTGTCACCTACGCAATTCGGGTACAACAATTTTTTTGTGATCCTCTAACATGCGCTGCAACTTCTTCTTCTCCAAATCACTTGCGCAGTTTCTCTTTGCATCGGCAATGGCCCGACTTAGATCATCAACGGGATCATCGGATGCCTCTTCTTCAGCTTCTTCCCGCATTACCGGCTCAGCTTCTTCCCACATTACCGGCTCAGCTTCTTTCCCCATTGTTGTATCATCATATTCAGGGAACCCATGGCCAGGATAGGCATCGTCGTCCTCTTCTTCTTCATTGTCTTCCATCATAACCCCTCTTTCTCCGTGCTTGGTCCAAACATTATAGTGGGGCACGAAACCGGACTTAAACAGGTGGACGTGAATGGTTCTTGACTTAGAGTAATTTAGATCATTCTTACAGCCAGCACATGGATAAAGCATAAAACCATCCGCCCACTTGTTTGCCTCAGCCGCAAGCAGAAAAGTTTGCACACCATTAGTGAACTCGGGAGAGCATCGGTCATCGTACATCCATTGTCGGCTTATCTTCATTACACAACACTGAAAAGACCAAATTAATACAAGTTCATACATAAAGTTCATACAACACTTAAATGCAACAAATAAATAACTCTCTAGCTAAAGAATTTAAATGCAACAACAAATGCGATCAAGATCGCAACTAAGGTAACAATTGATCCAACATCATAATGATACCAAGCCTCACTATGAATGGCATATTTTCTAATCTTTCTTATCTTCAAGCGCATTTTCTCCATCTTAATCTTGTGATCATCGACGACATCGGCAACATGCAACTCGAATTCCATCTTCTCCCCCTCAATTCTTTTCAATTTTTTCTTCAAATCCTCGTTTTCTCTTTCAACTAAATTTAACCTCTCGACAATAGGGTCGGTTGGAATTTTCGGTTCAACTACCTCCTACATACAAATATCTATGTCAACTTGATGGGCATAATTTGTAATAAACACGAAATGCAACAAATAGTTTTAAAAGAGAATATACCACACCCGAATCATAACCCGGACGAGGGCCGACGGGGACGGATATCAAAACCATGGCACTATGTATAACAAACAACGTATGGGTAAGATAATTATACGAGTAACTATATATCCAAATCACACAAACATCAATTTTTTATATAAAACATTCATGAACAAGAGGCTCACCACAAGGTGGTGCCGGCGACAGGACGTTGCGGGCGATCGACGGTGGTTACGATGGAGATTTAGAAGGCACTAAGTAAACCACACCTACATATGCAAACTAAGTGTTATTTTTGACCTCAAATTGCATATAAATCAAATACTAGCACATATATATAATTCCTCCCAAATTACTAAACTCACAAATCAATCACTATATAAAGCATTGCAAGAGCTAATCTAGCAATGAGAGATGAAAGGACAAAGTTGCTAACCTTTGTGATCATTTGAATGGATGGGGGCCTTCAAATCTTGACAAATTTTGGGCAAAATGTGTGATGAGCTTGAGAGGAAGAGGGAAAGAATAGAGAGGAGAGGGGAAAGGGGAAGAACAGAGCGAGCACGGGTGGACGAAGGGTTTATGTAGGACGACCTTTAGTACCGGTTCTAAAGGTGCTGGAGGGGCCCCAGACTGACAACATCCTGCCACCACTCACTTTAGTACCGGTTTGTGGCACGAACCGGTGCTAAAGGTTCGCCACGAACCGGTACTAATGAGAGCGGCCGGCTAGCTGTTGGAACCGGCACTAATGCACACATTAGTGCCGGCTCAAAATCAAACCGGCACTAATGTGCTTCACATTTGACCCATTTTCTACTAGTGGTCGTCGACGCGAGAGAAGGCACACCAGACCACCTCACGCCTCTTCCATCCGGCGTCGCTCCACAAACGATGCCACCAATAGGGAACACGACACCGCAGCTCCGCCATCGTCCGATCCGGTGATCTTAGGATTTCTCTCGGAGCGATACGAGTATGTTGACGATAGTTGCTTGACGATGCCTTCATCAAGGTGACGACGTAAACGCCGCCACCGCCCGCCATGACCGGAGTCAACTCGGTTTTCATCGGCGACTATGTCTCCCCAACTCACCGCCGATGCTAATAGTGGGATCCAAGATCCGTCACTACCAGCCTGGCCAATCGCCTTCGGTGGAGAAGGCAGCCACCACCACCAAGCCGAGTCCAAGAGACCCGGACGTCCTCGTGCAGCGAAGATTACCCGGGGGGTCTCTTCTTGCCGTTGTCGAGACGAGGCACGACCGCAGTGGATCTCGATCTAAACCCCTCGGGCCCATATCAGATCTCATCGCAGCCAAAATCTCATCCGCCGACGGCCGCCGGAGATCTCCTGGCCACCGCCAACCCGCTGCGCACTACCGTTGGAGGAGGAGGGAGATGGACGCCGCTACCCTCACGCGTTACTGCCGGCCGAGGACTGCACCGCCGCCGCCTCACCACAGGGGCTTCGCCCCGCGGCGTCCTCGACGATGACGACGGTAGTGGGAGGCGATGGAGGGGGAGGGCTGAGGGCGGTGTGGATAGGGACTCCCCGGGAGCGGCGCGGCGCCGCCGCCTCGGTGGAGAGAGGTCGGGATATTTTCAACCTATAGCACACTATAATTCGCGTATTACATGCGTGCGTCCTTAATCTGCCGTCCATCAAACTCTCTCGTCACATAATAACTTAACCAATAGCACTAGCAATTATTGGTTCTTTTCTTCACAGCTGATCTTGGTGCTAACATTTTTCTCTCTCTCTTTACTGCACAGAGGCGACACCGAAGCGAATTCTTCAGCTGATGGGTAACAAAGGGAGTCTGCATACTTAGGGGCTGTTTGGTTTTAGGACTAGCATTGCACATTTTGCTACACAATTTTGCCTAACTTGCCTAAAGTTAGTTTATCAAAATGAGAGCCACAAGTGGACAAGCCTAAGAGAATCTTACCACACTTTCTGTGTGTATGCCATGTGAGGCACAAGTGTGGCTTGAACCAAACACTCACCTAAGTTGGTCAAATTTGCCTAACCTTAGGTGTGGCAATCTTTAACAAAGTTAGTCACAAACTAAACAACCCCCTAACTTCACTGTAAAGATTAGTCTCAAAAAAAAAACTTCATTGTAAAGATCTATGAACAATTCGATGGGAAGCAAAGATTACTCAAAGTAATTATCTTGCTTGCTTGCCATCATTCGTGCATGCATGTGCTATATAGGTTCTCAGGCCAGCTAGAAGCTTCATTTTTGTTATCTTATTAGCTTGTATGTTAGGTGACATGCATCAGACTCTGCCGAACTTTAGAGTCATATACACGCTGCCGTGTATTGACTGTCCACGTGATATATGATCTTGCAAGATCGATCAACAGCGAAACCTAGCTTGCTGACATGGCTAACGAACTAGCTATGTCTATGTGTCATTGCAGGCGACCGGCTGGGCACGTCACGCCAACAGCAAGACGCATCAGAAGAAGCAGCAGCGGGCGGCGGGCTGTGACCTGACCCCTGTTGATCGGCAGGTGTGCGAGGAGCAGGCGGCGAGCAGCCACGTCGACGGTTCGAGGACGAACACAGAGGAGGCTGCTGCGCCGGCGAGGGGTCGAGGAGCCATCGACCAACGCCGCCGCTCCACTGCAGCCGCCGCCGGTCTGAACCTTGACCAGAGCCTCGTGATAATCAGTTTGGGCCGCAGATGCGTTCGCACGGTCGCAGTCGCAAACTGTGGTAGGATGTGATGTGATTGGACCACTGTGGATTTGGCTGTGAGACAAAGTCGGCGTCGGGAATGAACAAAGAACACTGCACCCACGAGGGAAAAATGATTCCCTTACGCCGACTATTCGCCGGCCGGCCGCGATGATTTCCTGCAGATTCTTCCGGCGACAAACTCCTGAAAAGTTATGGCTGCTAGCCAGGCTAGGCACCGCCACTTTGACATTGCACCAAGCAAAAAAAAAGTGTGGATCCGATGAAATTGTGCGTCAATTTATGCGAGGATCCAAATCCTGCCCGTTTTCAGTGATTCCCGTACGATCCTGGGAAAATTAGCCGGGTTGATGCCATATATGTCGCTCTGCGCTTCAGCCGCACGGATTCAGCTGGATTGGAGGCAAGCGCTTAGCTACAAGCCAACAAGCGTTGTTGGATTAACTCTACGTACAAAAATATATTTTTTTCTTATATTTTTCTCAAGCGCCTAAGCAGGCGCCTTGGATTGGACATGGACTTAGAAAAGGCGATCTTAATGGACTGTCCCTGCAAAAACGGTTTCAATAGAATAAGTAACTCGTCAAAAATTTAGTTCGAACCACCAAAGGGGATTGTACGGTAAAAAATGCCCCTCGAGCTCCCGTGACGCGCATCATGGGAGTAATCCTAGCGCCGCCACCGCTGGGAACCGCTCCTCCCCTTCTCCCCTCCCCCACCATCGCCAGAGGGCGAAGCCTGGCCGGCACCGGCGGGGCAATTTATTCCTCGCGTGGTGGCAGCTGGTGCGGTGCGGCGTGGCGCGAGCAGGGGGTGCACTGGCGCATTTTCGGTGATTTGGGCGTCGTCTTCGCGCAGGAGGCTCCTTGGGGAGCTGAGCCATCGAGTGTTCAATAAGCCCACGAGCTACGAGTTTTTGTCCAGCCCTAATGGTGAACTTTTACTTCCCATGCCAAATCATAGACAGATCCCAACCCCAAACTCAATAATTTTGTGATTGGGTGTTCATTTCGCATTCCGTAACATGGAACCGAATCCCTAGGCCTAAGAAAAAGCTGACATGCGCTCACATAATGGGTTGGGAAAAAAATCTTTGAACGGTAACTTAGGGTCTATGTCTGCTTGACTTTGCCAATTAGTCCATCATATGTTCCAAGTTCAAACAGGGCTCTGACGTTTTTGGCAGGTTTGAAAAGAATAACCGGAAGAGGCAATAATTCCCGGAGAGCTTTGGATGGTTGCTCTTATTTTTTCTTTTTTACGAATATGGATGGTTGCTCTCTGAGGCAACTGTCACAGCACGCCGTTGAAAAACACAGCACGGTACCGTACACGATGCTGTACGTGGCAAAAATATATTCAAATCAACTAATCAAGTGAAAAGTTCTGGATGAAGGTTACTTGCATGCAGCTGATATTCACTGGAAATTACACTACCAAACTTTTTTTTTGCGGGGATACTAACAAACCTTTTCATTTCCTATATCTTACGTACTACTCCTAGGAGACTGCATATATTTCAAAAAAGTGGTCTCTCCATAACGTACGTGCATCCTCATGTATCACGTGGTTGAAAAAGAATTTGCACTAGTTGATTTTTCGCAAAAAAGAAAGGGGCAGAGGATCGGCTGGTCGAATGTTTCGTGAGGCATGCAGCAACGCTGAGTGCACACACATGCATGGCCGGAGCGTTTGTGTTTTGCGTGTGTTGCATGCATTGCGGCGGCGTGGGAGCGTGGGAGTTCGTGTTTCCCGGAAAAGGAAAGGAAATGCGAGAGAGATGCCGTCCGGCGGGGCACCACGAATTGGGGTGCTGCCTTTTGGGGCTTTTTGGACGGGGCAACCTTTTCCATTCGGTTCGGCAGGATAATAAGTCACGCGAGTTGGTAGGATTGAGAATTCGTACCCAACACATAACCGATCGATCGAAAAGTTTGTGCGACAGTTTTTCTCTTTCCTTGCGAGCTACTCCCAGACATCTAGGGTTTCCACGCCCTCTGCCAAAGCTGCCGCCGATGGCCTTAGAGCCATGGAGGCATGGTGGACCCTAGTCCTTGTCGACAGGAGGGCTCCTGGTTCGCCTTTTAGGTGTTCTTTTTAGTTTGTTTAAGATTTGAGTCCTGTTCAAGAAGTGTGGGGGCGGCTTCTTAAAAATGGAATAAAAAGTTTCCACAAAGCCTCTGTCCCGGCTATTGAATAGTATCCCATTTGGAACACTAGAAATATATTATACTGAACGCACGTAGGCGATAGTGTGGACCAACACGGCATGCAGAAAGACAAACATACGGCGAACCAACATGTGGTTGGATGGTTAGGTGGACAGTGGTATTCCCAGTCCATCAGGGTTCAAGCACCGGTGCTCGCATCTATCCTGAATTATTTGAGAAATTCTGGCGATGCGTGTTCAGTGGGAGGAGACGGTCCCGTCAACTACGAGGCGCCTAAGGTCACTTCGTAAAATCTCAAAATGATATGCCGGCTTAGTTTTTCGAAGGTACTCATAGAGGTAGGGTGTGCGTGTGTGCGTTCATAGAGATAAGTGTATGCACGTATATATGAGCGCTTGCGTCTGTACTATGTTAAAAAAAAGACAAACATACGTAGTTGGGTAATCCTAAATTCCATCCTGATTTTAAAATAATAGGATGATGTCTATGCGTTGCACCAGGGTATAAATATTTTACTATATTAGCTTATGATTTGCCTGCCTATATTAATCTGTGTGTAAATAAATGTTTATCAAATCTTGCACGTGATTTACCTTATATTGTGATGAGAAGTTTGATAAGTAAATTGGAATTGGTTCAAGAGATAAGTAAATTAAGGTGATTAATTATCACACAAGAAATGTTGGACGAAGGGGTAGTGGAAGGAAAAGTGAAACATGGAAGCTTACATTTTTTTTAAGTAGTATAGAGATAGAGAAGTCTCCATGATAGTTAAAGAAGTCCTCACTGTCTTTGATTAGTTTCAAATAGTAATAATCCCTTCGATCCTTATTACTTATCGCTCAAACAGATGTATTTAGAAATATTTCAGTGTTACTATATGGCACTCCATTCGTCTTTGAAAAAAATGCCTATATATTTCGTGTGAAGTCATCCGCAAAACAAATATCCTGTGAAGTCAAATGGTCGGACCAAGTTTCTTGAAAAAGGTATTAACTAGTATAATATCAAATTAATAACATTAGACACACAACAAAATTTATTTATGTACCATAACTATCTGGTATTATAGTTGTTACTAAGTTGAGAGGTTTTCCTATAATTTGGTCGAACTATCCCCGTTTGATTTCTGACAAAAAATTATAGGCCTTTCTTTGAGAAACGGAGGGAGTACTTGTTATTCAAAACACCAGCACTGACTTTAACCTCTACTAGCTACACTTAACTGCCTGACTAGATTTTTTTGCATGGTAAATTTTTTTTTTGCATGGTCTGCCCGACTAGATTAGATTAGTCTTGCACGCACAAAAGCTGGCAAGACTAGTACACACATGTTCCTTCCTCGGCTAGGATACGTAGGCCGAAATCACTGTTCTGACCTTATCAGCAAACTTTGTCACAAACTGAACTTAACATGAAAGTATTTCACGATCTGACCTTTTTAGCAACGCCACGGTCCGTTACGTTTCTGTCCAATTTACAAACGCCGAACTAGCCTACGTTGCAGCCCAACTTAGAAACGCCGAACTATGTAGCGTTGCTGCCAATCGAGAAACGCCAAAGGTTTTGGCGTTTATGGCCATCCTGAAAACGCCAAGGGAAATGGCGTTGCTGCCCTCTTCTCTCTCTCGATGTGACATGTTGCATGGCTATACACTAAAGTGAGAGTGAGAGAAAGACGTGAGAGATGGATGGGAGGACATTGCCTTTTTCAGGGATGGCACTAGCACTCATGCATGGCAGCTATGCACATGTAGCTCTTCGTATTTGGGCATGCATTCATGCTGTGTGCGGCTGCTTATGCAGCCACTTTTTCTATGTGCATGTAATTAATACCAAGGCCTATGCGTAAGTTTACCATGGCGTCTCCTCTCGGCAGTCAGGACCAGGAAGGCACCAGCACCCCGAGCCCGAGGCAATGAGCGCAAGCACAATCGGGGCTCGGCAGGCAGGCGTCGACTAGACATGCACAACAACATTTGTTTACCACATCTAATAGCTAGATGTCACTTGTACTATTACAGCAAAAAAAATTATATAATTTATCAAGGTATATTTATATAAAAAATACCATTGGTGTATTTTAACTAAATTTTCCCCAGGTTAAAGTTACAATGGCGTCTGTGCGTAAGTTATTAGCTTTAGAATGCGTAAATTATAATGCTATTTTCATATAATTTATGTGCGTTCGAAGCACGCCATGCCTCAGAAAGGATTGCGAACGTGGCAACGGATAAAAGAGAAAAATGCTCTGCATCACAAGAAATCCAGTCACACAAACGCCAAAGCTAGGAAAGATTATTGGAAGACAAGTGAAAGGAAAATGAACAATGAGAAGAGAAGGGCATGCACGTAGCCAAGAAAGAACTGCATGTGGATGACTAATACTTTCTCCGTCCGTTTTAATTAGTCCCACAGACCAAAACAACAAGAACATGAAACATGCAATAATTAGCCTTATTAATTAGGCCTGTTCATCCACATGTACATAAAAAAAGTGGCTGCATGAGCAGCCGCACACAGCATGCATGCATGCCCAAATACGAAGAGCTACATGCGTAGGTGCCATGCATGAGTGCTACTGCCATCTCTGAAAAAGGTCATGTCCTCCCATCCATCTCTCATGTCTCTCTCCTTCTCACTTTAGTCTATAGTCAGGCAACATGTCACATCGAGAGAAAGAAGAGGGCAGAAACGCTATGCCCCTTGATGTTTTCATGATGGCCAGAAACGCCAACGACTTTGGCGTTTCCAGAAACGCAATCTAGCTTGGCGTTTGTAGCCTGCCACGTCGGCGAGTGGGGCCAGAACAGCAACGCTGGATAGTTCGGTGTTTCTATGTTGGGCAGAAACGTCACGGACTATGGCGTTGCTAAAAGGGTCAGATCGTGAAATACTTTCATGTTGAGTTCAGTTTGTGATAAAGTTTGCTGATAAGGTCACAACAGTGATTTCGGCCGCATACTAAGTCGTCGAAGTTAGCTATCGTCTCATTGATCGTGATGGCCATGGCCATGAATAGTAGATAGATAGACCCAGCGCATTTTAATTTCTTTTTTGTGGCTTGCTATCATACAGCATATATAGCGTGTGTCCACTGGAAACGTCCAATATGTTTGACGTACGTGCATGCATGCGTAAGTAAGTAAGCATGTCCGTACGCACATCTGTATGGTGCACATATATCTTACGTTCAAGTGGGTGAGCTTTTGTCCAACTCTTCGAACGGTCAACGGTCCCAATAACTAATATGGCACAGAGGTAGTACAATTCAGACCTCTTGCTTGTTTGCGTGCATACGTACATGCATGCTCTACGCCATGAAATTCAATCTTCCATTTCTCGGGCGACAAGTGTGCGTACATACGTATCCATCCCGTCGTAACCACTAATCCCCGTTCCCATCTCGATCGAATGTGCGTTAGAGAACGCGACAACGGCAGAACATCTTCGGGACTTTGCACCTGAGGTACACAACTATTTTTTACTGTACTGTTTACCGAAATACCATATACTATTAAGTAGCACAAATCTTTACAGAAATACCCTTACAGACATACATAGGTCCTTGGGGCCTCCGTCTCAGAAAAAAACCTTGTTGAAAGTGTTTTGATTTTCGGCCGCAAAAAATGGATTTCGGCCGAATTTCGGCCATTTCGGCCTGAGGCGAAAAGTATATTTAGGCCGAAATTGCTCAAATTTAGCAAATTTTGATCAAATTTAAGTCAAATTGCAGTCAACATTTGGTCAAATTTCAGCCGAAATTTTTGAAAATGGCCGAAATTCGGCCATCTCGGCCTAGGGCGAAAAAAAGCTCAAACCGAAAATCAAAGCTGAAACCAAGGAGCTTGTACATACATATTCGTGTTGATCGTTTCAGCAACAAAAGTTCAGTGGTAAAGCTCCTCATGGTAAAGGTTCCCATCGGAGCCATTGATCCCCATTCCAGTCCCATCTCTAATGTTGGCTGGAGAATGGAAGGACATCCCCCAGCGTTTGCATCTAGAGATACACACAACCAATTATTACAAAGTCCAGCAAGTCTCGAAACTACAAGAGAAAATTTAAAGAAGCAATAGGCTACTAACACATTGAGAACTCACATGTAACAAAGTTTACTGCTAAGTCGTCATCTATGTTGGGACGTAAATCTCTTGGTGACTCGCTCCAGCTTGTTGATGCCTATCTTCAAGTATTCCCGGATACTGCAACATGGACTACCATGACAACCACCTGATAATTATAGGAATAAGAACATAGATTGCAAAGAGTTTAGAAATTTCTTCTTACAAATAGCAGTACATCGTATGTTTTCCTTACAGAGTAACATAGATTACCAACACCAACAAAAATATGTGTGCATAGCATCCTGGGATCCGCTGAAGTTAATTACCAAACAAGTGCCATTTCCCATCTCGAACGTAGTACATTTCATCAACTACATAGGACAGCTCGGTGTAAAAACAATGTAGACAACGTATTAGTAACAAAGCCTATTTAAATCTCAAATTATAGTTATAGGTCAAATTTAACAATGCTAACCTAGTTTTAGATAGTGGTAGTTAGTTCTATTTTAGTATTTTTAAAAGGATGAAAAAAAACCATATAGTATGCAGGAAATGCAAATTACAATGTGCACAATTTCATTTCATGTGCAAGAATGGGGAGGTCAATAAATTCCTATTGAACATTTGTATATAAAAGTTATATTGGTATTTCTTTTGGTTGAATATTTGTTGGTTCTCCATTCTAGCATCTCCCGCACTCACGAGCTTTTAGATTCTAGAACTTCAAACATGCAAAACCACCCAATTAACAGTTTAAGGTTTTAAAACAATTTAAGAGTGAATGCTATAAAGGTGAAACATGGTAAATATCACCAGCCAACAAGATCATCTATGTTTTATAAAACAAAAACAAAAAATGAAAATGAATTTGTAGGTTATTATTTCATAGCATTCTCTAGAAAATGAACCTTTTCACTTTTAAGGCCCAGAATATAATATTATTTTTCCAACCAAATCTAGGGTTGATCTTTAACAGTTTTAGAAAGTTTAAGGTATAATTCAGACATTTTCATGGAATAGGGTTGAAGCTAGACCATGCACAATAATCCAAATATTGAATATATACTTTTTGCTATATTGTTAACATGTAAAAGACTCTCCCATTTCCCAAATTATGCAACAGGGGAAGCCGTATAGAACATGGAAGGCAATACAAACTTGATTATTCTGCACATCGCACGTAGCAGTTTTGTTAACCAAAGTATTAGAATGTCTAAATTCTTTGACATTACATAAATAGTTGTATTTTATAATGATTTTGTGCGGGTTATCATTCCGTAACACTCTTTACATCCATGAAGTTTTTCAAATTTTTTTAGATGTCCCAAAATAAAATCATTTTTCAAAACAGAACTAGGGTTCATTTTAATAGGTTTAGAAAATTTAAGATTTAATTTAGATAACTGCATAGTTTGGGTTTGAAGTCAGATCAAACACACAAACTCAGTGTTCAAAATAGAATTTTCTCTTTGTATTTGGCGTGTTAAATACTCTCATATTCCATCCTTACGCAAGAGAGAAGGACGTAAAAACATTGAAAATCAGCACAATTTTGTTATTGATGAAAAGCAACACAAACTTTATTAATGTATAGATCCCAAGTGGTTATATTTATTAACCATATTTAGAAAAAGTATATACTCCATCCCACAATAAGCGTATACAATTTTGTGTGTGGAGGAATGCAATATACACACATACACTCACATAGAATCTTTTTTACATTTTTCGTTCGTTTAGATGACCGAGTAGGCAAAAAATGCAGTTTGACACAATCTCACAAATTAATTAATGTTTGACCAATTACACACACACACACACAGATATATATATATATATATATATATATATATATATATATATATATATATATATATATATATTTGATTGGGGGGGGGACACTCCTAGCATGCTACATCTAGATTGCTAGGGAAAAATTTCAAAAGGCCGCGTCATTGTCCCTATCAATATTCTAAACTGAGATATCAACGGTTGCAACCTTTTTCTCCCTTTTCCTGCCCTAAGAATGTGGTCCCAAAGTCCACAATTCATTTCCCATACGTAGAGAATGCTTCATTTTCTTCGACAGTGACGTCATTAGCTTTGCTAGGTGCATTAATGTTGATAGGTAATCACAAACTGCTACCTTGACTTCATGGTGTTTTATCCTGTAAGGTTCCAACGGTAGCCACATATATAAACCGCCGGTCGATAAATCCCATGAGGACAGGATAATTTTGCAGTATAGTAGAACTAATCCTTGGAACTATTCCAGCGATGTAACTATGCGACTTTGCCAAGCCAAATATGTGCCCATCCTACACATACATATCAAGGCACTCATATATATATACACATTTATATACCTTAATAATTCATATACGTCTAGCTTACCATCACTTTCTCCAATCAGTACAAGGCAACTAATGGAGTTAACAACTTGAACTCTACATATACTTCTTCAAATTGTATTTTCTAAACGAATAAAGCCATTTCCATATGCATTCACACACGCTTTTCGCATGGAAGTGTAAGATTCCATCAATGGCCATATATGGAATTCACTATGCGCATTCGGTTTCCTATTTCCCTGGAGAAATCCGAGCATTTCCTGTAGAGAGTTGAATTGACTCTTAAGCATTTCAGCTATAGCTACTAACTCTCTGAGACTTTGACTGAATTAAGTCCACGTACAGTGTGCTCTACATATGTATGTGTCAAGAAACGTAGGTCATACGTACGTTGCTATATATATATAATAGGTTTCTCGAGTAATTTTGTCAATCCTAGCGACACCAAGAGTGACGGATCATCAATGCCGCCGCGTTGAACAAAGCTTAAATTTCACATGCGAAGTGGACAACGTCTTGGTTTTCTTTTGTCAAACGGGTGAACTGTTCATATGTATGCCTTTCACTGTGCAGGGAAGAGACCCAGACAAATCAATTAATAGTCTGAGCTTGATGGGTCGACGCATATATATGTGATATATACCTATATATCTTATATTCGAAAGAATTTCTAGTACTACTTGGCTGTCTCTCATGGATGTGGACAGGCCGCCAACTTTTTCTCGAATTTGGGCTCGTTCCTCTTGATTCTTCCCGGCCTCTGCTCTCTAGGTTGCTACCTAAGTTAAGTGAGCATAGATGTTTGACTGGACTAGGTCAGCAAAGTCAGCCTTCTCTCTCTCTCTCTCTCTTTCTCTCTTGCTCTCTCTTCGATCCACACATTCCATACATCGGCCCTATATAGCACGCTTGTACTTTAAAAATAGTACTTGGGCTTCGAGTTCATCATTGTTTGGCCAAACCAAAACTCTCTCTCTCTCTCGCTCTCTCTCTCTCTCTACATATATATATTGGAACTTGGAGAAGCATCATCAGCTCAGCTGTGTGTGTACCAGAAGTTTGGGTTCGAGATCGGTCGGATTGAGTTGAAGGCCGGGGTCTAGCTAGCTGCAGGGAGAGGACCATAAAGCATGAGAGGATTTGAGAGGAGAGGCGTCCGGCAGTACAACCGGTCCGACGAGCCGCGGATGCGGTGGACGGAGGAGCTGCACCGGCAGTTCATCGAAGCTGTCAATTGCCTCGGCGGCCAGGACGGTGAGTTCTTGCTTATTGCCTCACAGATATAGATGATGCCTCCCCCTCTCTCTCCGGTCTAATTGCACATTTCACATGCACGGACGATATGTAAGTATAAAATTTGATGATTTCATTGATTTGAACTGCTAGAGGATCGATTTGTTAAAATTCGTGCTTTTTTTTTTGTATGGGTCGATTTATTATGGGTAGTCCTTTCTTAGTATACTTGCTTTAGTTGCGCCGTAGGTTAGGCAGGAGTTGGTTCAAGTTCATGGAAGAAAAGAAAGGTGAGAAAACCCCATGTGATATGCATGCATCATAAACAAGATGAGATCCATCATTGGCTGATTGAATTATTTGTTGCTCAAGAAAGTCGCTAATTAATTGTGCAAACGATGTTTAACACCTTAGTAGAGTAATCTCTACGATTACTTTTGTAATAAATGGCCGCTCTCCTGTCAAAGAAAAATATATCTTTGGATTAATCCTACCTACAGAAGACCATAGTAATTCGTAAGCGCGTGTATCCTTAATCCGGGATCCATCGTGCTAGCTCTCTCTGGGTCAGAAACTCGGAACTTAATCAAGAGTAGCAATTCTTTCTTGACGTACGGCTGGTCGTCTGGTGTTGACACTATCTTCGCATCATCTGCAGAGGCAACGCCGAAGCGTATTCTTCAGCTGATGGGCGCCAAGGGAGTCAGCATATCTCACGTCAAGAGCCATCTCCAGATGTACAGATCAAGCTCTAGCAACTCCACCTGCAACGGTCCACCCAATGCGTCCGTGGATCGCCGTGGAGACCAGCGTGTTGTTGACGGGCCATGGAATGGCCACAGGAACGGGAATGGCATGGGGGTGGCTTCGGAGAGGATCGACGACGCTTCATCTTACCCCGTGCCTTCCCATGGCCACCGCTCGCCGGCGTACCAAATGTGAGTACCATAATTGGCTGTTAACTCAGTTCTTTAACTCTAACTAGTGTTCGTATGCATAACCGATCGAGTTGTTAATCAGACGAGCTGGTTTTGCAGACCGTCGATCGAAGACGTTTTCAGGAGCTGGGAGCATAGTAGAGGGCGGCTGCCATGGAACTCCAGCATGCCATCAGAGAAGGTAGGAGTACTAGCAATTATGTGTTATTTTTGTTGTCTTGCTAGCTAGAGACAAACAATGGATTAACGTATACGTATAAAAATCTGGGAGTACATCGATGAGCACAAACTATGAACGAATCCTCTTCCTTGCTTTCCATCATCGTTCATACAGATACATGCATGTGCAGATGTGCTGTATACTGTCTAACTAGAAGCTTCATTTTTGTAAGTAGTTCGTTAGGTAGCAGTCAGCAGACTCTGCCAAACTACCACCATGGCACGAACACGCTGCCGTGTATTGACTGTCCAGTCTCCAGTTCTATTGTAATATCAGCACTGAAGCATCTTAATTCCCCTGACATGGCTGATGTTGTTGCAGGCGACCGGCTGGGCATGTCACGCTGACAGAAGCACACGTCAGAAGCAGCAGCAGCAGCAGACGGCGGCGGGGTGTGACCTGACGCTGTCGATTGGCCGGTGGGAGGCGGAGGCGGCGAGCAGTGATGCTGACTTCTCGAGCATGACCACCGAGGAGGCCGTCGCACCAGCAAGGGATCGAGGAGCCGGCGATCACCGTCGCTCCGCCTCCGTCACCGGCCTGGACCTCGACCTGAACCTCGACTTGGCCATCTCATCCTCTTGTCTGTGATGTGATCGATACTCTCCCTGTGTAAATATATAGAGCTGCATGCATCTTTGTATATGAAGTTACATTATATAGCTATCATTGTACCATAGATCGTGTAGTGTAGTGGTAGTAAATTTCTGAGGTTTCTTGCTAGCTATATGAGTTTATTTGTAGACTGCCATACTCACTAGGGGTTTCTACCGTTTTAGCGGTAGATGCATGCATGATTTCTTATATGGTTCATTTTTCACAATACGCTTTCTTTCTCTGAATTTACGCTTTTAGTTTGAATTTAAAACATATAGACAAGGTGGTACTAATATTGACCCACTGCCACCCGTAAGTAAAAAAAGACCTAGCGAGTCGATCCCCATCTCCCTCTCTCCCTCGATCCCACAGGTCGCGTACGACGCTCCTCTCTCCCTCACCCCTTCTATGCACCACCGGCCACCGGCGCCCATGGCAAGCACTATCTGTCGTGGTTCTAACTCTGACAGTGATATAGGGGGTATGTGTGGAGAGGATAGATCTTAGCTATGGAGGAGTTGTAAGCACACGAGGATTACGAGTTCAGGCCCTTCTCGAAGAAAGTAACAGCCCTACGTCTCGGTGCCCGGAGGCGGTCGACTGAATTATGTGTGTATGAATAACAGGGGTGCCAACCCTTGATACTGAGGAGGGGGTGGCTTATATAGAGTTCGCCAGGCCCCTCCAGCCCTCAGTAATGCAAGGTTTAAAGTATATTAAGATTGGGGGTTACTGGTAATGCCCCTAATAAAGTGCTATGATGACCATAAAAGCTACTTAATGACCGACCGTTTGCGTGCAGGGTGACCTTAGATCTCCTGGCAGTCGAGTGGTTGGAATCTGTCGAGTGATTGCTTCGTGGTCGAGTGTCTTGAATCTGTCGAGTGGGATACCTCCAAGTCGATTGAAAGGTGACTTCTTCTAGGGATGTCCTTGGGTAGGGTACTTAGGACAGGTCCATGCCCCTATCCTAGGTACATAGCTTCATCATTAGCCCCCGAATGGATCGAGGTTCGAGTGGGGAAGGAGTTGGGGATCTTTCCGACTGGTTCTTCATGTTATATGAACGTCTTGTTTTGGATCAATTGTCACGGATGACGTCGTCAACTTCTTTCAGTCGCCTTGATCCATTCTTGGCCTCTTGTCGAGTGAATTTCTTTACTTGTGAAGTTCCGAGTGACGGTGTGAAAGGGATCTTCTGTTTGACGAGTTGTTCTGCGGCCCGCGGATTTTGCGGGATTTGAATTTCGGGAAGCGCGCGGGACGGGGGCGGCCGCAGTAATCGGATGGGATAGGACGGAAGCTCCTCGATCCCCGCGCCACCTTTTTCGCCACGTACCGCGCCTGTTGCGGGATTTGACGGGATTGCCTGGGCCTACCAGTCAGCCACTCGGAAGCGACCTCTTATAAGCTGCCGGCTCGGGACCCCCGAACAGTGCGCCTTCACTTTTCCCCCTTCCTTCACAAGATCCTCCGCCACCTCCGCTCCCACCTTGGTGCCAGGTCTGTTCGAGCTTCGCCGGCGACGATGGTGAAGGAGAAGACGTCGGCTCTGGAGCGCGCGAAGAAGGCGGCGGTGCAGGGGAAGGGGAAGAAGTCCGCTCGGGGCGGATCTTCCTCGAGGACTGCTCTGCCCAAGGATTGGATCCAGGGCGACTGGATGCCGTCGGTGATTCGGCAGGATGATCTCGATGATCTGGTCGAGGGGGGATTCATTCCCCACGAATCTGCGCGCCTCCCGGGGAAAGAAGTCGAACCCCAGCCTCTTGATGGTGAGTGCGTCCTCCTCGCCACCCATATCGATCGTGGATTCTCTCTGCCTCCTCATCCTTTTTTCGAGCTTCTTGAACTTCTTCGGAGCGCAGCTCCATCACTTTACTCCCAATTCTATTGTGTATCTTGCTGCTTTCGTTTCCTTGTGTGAAAACTTCTTGGGTTGCCGCCCCCATTGGGGACTCTTCAAGCACATCTTCACTTGCCGCTCTCAGTCGGTCAAGAAGGCCAAGTCGAGTGATGAACGGACGCAGGTGATCCAGCTGTGCGGGGGCCTGGCGATCCAGATGAGGGGAAAAAGTTCCTTTCCGTCTATCACTTTTCCCGAGTCAGTCCGTGGGTGGCAGTCGACTTGGTTTTACTGTAAAGACCAGGTGACCCCAGGACAGTCGACTGGGCTTCCCCCTTTTTCTCTGAATCGAGCACAAAAACCTGCCTCTCTGAAAGTGACGCTGGAGGAAAAGGCGCAAGTCAAGGTGCTGGTCGGTCGAGTGGTTCAGCTTGTCCACGAGGGTGTGACTGGCATGGACTTGTTGGAAGTCTTCCTTCGGAGGCGCATCCAACTGCTTCAGGCTCGTGACCACCCGATGTGGCTGTACTCGGGTCTCGAAGACACCACTCGGGTTCACCCAGAGGAGGTCACTGACGAGATGTTGGAAGGGTGGCTGTGGAGTATCACAGGGAACAAGGACAACCCCCGAGGAGCCAGGAGGATTCTTCCACTCGACCAAACATACGAAGTGGACAAGGTCTGACCTTGCGTTTCCGACTGTGATCTTGCTTTCTTTATTTGTTCTTTTTGGATCAGTCGATTGACTTTTGTCTCGTTTGTTGTAGTCTAGGCCACTACTGAGATGTACTCAACACCCAATGGAGCACAGGAGCAGGCCGAGGAAGGAGAGGCGAGCGGAGGCGAAAGTGGAGACGAGGGAGAAGAGTGGGAATCTGACGGCGAAGGAGAGGGGGATGACGACGAGACGACTCCAGTGAAGAGGAGGAGGAAGAAGTCGAACCTCCCCGCTCGGAACGGCGATCCAAGCTTACACACGACCCTGCGCGGGAACGTGGTAAGGCGACTGTCCCTGTTGGGCAGTCGTCGAAGCGCCCTCGGACCTCATCTCCAGCGCCGACAGAAAAAGCTCCCAAGCACCCACGCGCGACGCCGTCCAAGCCGCCCAAGGCTCTGCCCAAGATGAAGATGACTGTCCCCACCATTTCTGGGTAATAGTAGAATTTGTTTTCCTTTGTCGAACGTGACGGACTCTTGGTCGACTCATTGAATAAGCTGACTGACTTTCGAAATTTGCAGTGCTGCCACCTCGGAGATCTCCGCCAAGGACGATGATCAAGAGATGGAAGACGCTGTTACCTCCAACCCCGGTACGATTACTGATGCTCTGCTTTTAGTCGACTGACGATTTCTTATAATTCCGGTCGATTGGATTTTTCTTGTAGCTCCTCCTCATGTCATTGACCTCCCTGATGATGACGACGAAGTGCCGCTGAGGGCGCGAAGGAACAGGAGGGCGCCGGCTGGCAAGACCCCACAAACTACTCCGGCGCCTGAGGCCGCAGTCCGGGAGGGTGGTGATACCACTCGGGTTTCTGTGACCTTCGCTGAACCTCTGACGAGTGTCCGGCCTTCGACGTCGACTGCAAATCCGCCTTCGCTTTTTGCCACACACCACGTCCCTGAGGACCAAGTGGGTGCCGCTAAAGAGGCTATACGCCAGGCGGGGATCATGATGGAGCAAGTGAAGGTGGTTCGGGAAGCCAGCCAAGCAGCTTATGACGCGAGTTCAGCTCTTCAGAGCAACGTCCAGGTCAGTCGATTCACCGCTTGTTCTGTTAGGATATGCTATCTGAAGAATCTCTTTTCCGAAGATCTTTATATCTGTACACCCACTGGGTGTGTCTATTAATCTTTTTGATGAGTGGGGGCACGCTAAGTGCACCCACTGGGTGTAGTCCCCGAGACTACGGTGGACTGCTGGCAGTCGACTGTAGTCTTTATATTGTGTTGCTTTAGCTGAACTTCTTCACTCGGTCTGGTCAGGCCATGTCGAATGGAACTGTACACGGTCGGCTGTGGGCAGTCGATTTTTTTGGTCGAACCAGTGGGGGCACGCTGAGTGCACCCACTGGGTGTAGTCCCCGAGACTACTGTCGAATGTTTTTGATTCGGCTGTAGTCTTAGAATCGCCATCATTGTCTCTTGGTTACTCGGAAGCAACTTATCTTGGATGTCTGTCGACTGATTTTTTGCAGAAATCTTGCGAACTTGTGGCTCGCTACACTAAGTTGGAGAACAAACAGATCCAGCTAAACCTTGACTTGAAGCTTGCTCAGGAGAACTTGCAGAAGGCGAGGGACGAAGCAAAAGGTATGGCTGGTGAGCTTTTGTCGACTGTCCTTTCTTTCTGGCCATCCTTGATGTTGATCTCACTTGCTGTTTCGCAGACAAAATGGAGGAGGCTCTAAAGAAGAAGGATCAAGACCTTGCCGAAGTGCAGAAGGAGGCCCTGAACAAAACGAAGCTTGCTGAAGAAAAACTGGCTTCAGTCGGTACTCTTGAAAAGGAAAACTCCAGGCTGAAAACTGCTCTCGACGCAGCTAATCGAGAGGTCAGCCGTCTGAAGAATGGCAATATAGCTCTGAATGACAAGGCAAGTGAACTGGCGGGGAAGAGGAACGATCTGGAGGCTTATCTCGGTGGACTCGCCAAGAAACTGTTCGTCATGCTCGAGGGTAATTACCCCGGCCCGACTGACTTGCAGTTACCAAATCTGCGTAGAGCCACTGACTTATCCTTGAATTGTGTTTACAGAATTCTGCCAGAACATCGAAGAGGAGACCAGTCGAGTGGAGATAGACTTGGACCCCATCAATTCTCCAGTGAAGGACGAGGCTGCTATGAACGTGCTCCGACTGGAATCTCGTGTTGCCGGCGTTGTTGACTATCTTGCTCGGTTGAAGGTTGCGATGTCACGGATCGACACGTCGCTCTGGCCTAGGACGACGCTTCAGAATGACCTCGAGTCCCTGATGACTCGACTGAATGAAGTCCCAGGTCGAGTGGCGGAATGGAAGAAATCTTCTGCTAGATGTGGCGCGACGTCGCTCTGTCTCTGGTCCGCTTCCACTGCAAGGAGGCGCGAGAAGAAAAGTTGGCCCCCATCCAAGTTGCCAATACCAGGAAGCACAACTTTCAAGACTTCATGGAGACTTTCATTGCTGCTGCCACTCGCATTGCAGACGGGATCGACTTGGACGAGTTCGTCGCCCCTTCCAGCCCTCCGCCTGAGGAATAAACACTTTTATGCTTCACTTTAAATTTTCCTCGGAATGCTGAGTGGATTTTGTAACCGTTAAACTCTGTCGAGCTGGAGGCTCGAGTACTTTGATATGTGGTCTAGAACCTTTGGATCTTATCTGAACTTGATTTATCGTTGAATATCTTCATGAATTATCTGTCGAGCGGAACTTGTTCTTCACTCGAAATAACTTTGTATTTGTGGTGCAACTCCGAAGGAGAAGGTAGCAGTCGATCTGCACCTCGTCGTCCTTGCGGATTAGGATGTGTTCCGTACTTAGGCGAGCACTGGGCTGCAGCTAAGCCTCCGAGTGGAAGGTCTGCTCTCCACTCGGTAGGATTTTAAAAACTTAGGCGAGTACCGGACTGTAGCTAAGCCCCCGAGTGGGAGGTCTGCTCTCCACTCGGTAGGATTTTTTCAAACATAGGCGAGTACTGGACTGCAGCTAAGCCCCCGAGTGGGAGGTCTGCTCTCCACTCGGTAGGATTTTTTCAAACTTAGGCGACTACTGGACTACAACTAAGCCCCCGAGTGGAGGTCTGCTCTCCACTCGGTAGGATTTTTTCAAACTTAGGCGAGTGCTGGACTGCAGCTAAGCCCCCGAGTGGGAGGTCTGCTCTCTATTCGGTAGGATTTTTTCAAACTTAGGCGAGTACTGGACTGCAGCTAAGCCCCCAAGTTGGAGGTCTGCTCTCCACTCGGTAGGATTTTTTCAAACTTAGGCGAGTACTGGACTGCAGCTAAGCCTCCGAGTGGGAGGTCTGCTCTCCACTCGGTAGGATTTTTTCAAACTTAGGCGAGGACTGGACTGCAGCTAAGCCCCCGAGTGGGAGGTCTGCTCACCACTCGGTAGGATTTTTAAATACTTAGGCGAGCACTGGGCTGCAGTTAAGCCTCCGAGTGGGAGTCTGGCTCACCACTCGGTAGGATTTTTAAACACTTAGGCGAGAACTGGGCTGTAGCTAAGCCTCTGAGTGGGAGGTCTGCTCTCCACTCGGTAGGATTTTTTCAAACTTAGGCGAGTACTGGACTGCAGCTAAGCCCCCGAGTGGGAGGTCTGCTCTCCACTCGGTAGGATTTTTAAATACTTAGGCGAGCACTGGGCTGCAGCTAAGCCTCCGAGTGGGAGGTCTGCTCTCCACTCGGTAGGATTTTTTCAAACTTAGGCGAGTACTGGACTGCAGCTAAGCCCCCGAGTGGGAGGTCTGCTCTCCACTCGGTAGGATTTTTAAACTTAGGCGAGTACTGGACTGCAGCTAAGCCCCCGAGTGGGAGGTTCTCTCCACTCGGTAGGATTTTTAAACACTTAGGCGAGTACTGGGACTGCAGCTAAGCCCCGAGTGGGAGGTTTGGCTCTCCACTCGGTAGGATTTTTAAACTAGGCGAGCACTGGGCTGCAGCTAAGCCTCCGAGTGGGAGGTTTGCTCTCCACTCGGTAGGATTTTTAAACACTTAGGCGAGCACTGGGCTGCAGCTAAGCCTCCGAGTGGGAGTCTGGCTCACCACTCGGTAGGATTTTTAAACACTTAGGCGAGCACTGGGCTGCAGCTAAGCCTCCGAGTGGGAGTCTGGCTCACCACTCGTTAGGATTTTTAAATACTTAGGCGAGCACTGGGATGCAGCTAAGCCTCCGAGTGGGAGTCTGGCTCGCCACTCGGTAGGATTTTTAAACACTTAGGCGAGCACTGAGCTGCAGTTAAGCCTCCGAGTGGGAGTCTGGCTCACCACTCGGTAGGTTTTTTTACAAACTTAGGCGAAACGGATTCGCAGCTAAGCCACCCACTGGGTATACACCCAGTGGGAAATTTCACACGCAAACAAAAGCAACAACAATTATAGGAAAATTTGTAACACTCTTGTCTTTGATAAATAGACTACAGAAGTTTTTCTTATTACATCTCATCCGAGCGAGAATTCAAGTGTGAAAGGGGCGGAGCAGTTCTGCATTCCAAGCTCGTGGCTCATCGATCTGGCGATCGACATTGTAAAGGTGATACGCTCCATTGTGGAGGACTCTGGTGACGATGAAGGGACCTTCCCAAGTAGGAGCGAGCTTGTGTGGTTTCTGTTGATCCACTCGGAGGACCAAATCTCCTTCTTGGAAGGCTTGACTCTTCACATTTCTGGCATGGAATCGATGCAAGTCTTGCTGATAAATGGTCGATCGGATCATAGCCATTTCTCTTTCTTCTTCCAGGAGGTCGACTGCGTCTTGCCGGGCTTGTTCTGCTTCATCTTCGGTATAAAGCTCGACTCGGGGTGCATTGTGAAGTAGATCACTCGGCAGGACTGCTTCCGCTCCGTAAACCAGAAAGAATAGAGTTCTTCCAGTCGACCGATTCGGGGTGGTCCTCAATCCCCACAGAACTGACGGAAGCTCGTCGACCCAAGCGCCTGCTGCGTGCTTGAGATCATGCATCAGCCGAGGCTTTAGTCCTTTGAGAATCAGACCATTTGCCCTTTCTGCTTGTCCATTCGACTGGGGGTGGGCGACCGATGCGTAGTCGACTCGTGTGCCTTGAGAGGCGCAAAAAAGCTCTGAACTTATCTGAATCAAAGTTTGACCCATTGTCGGTGATGATGCTATGCGGGACTCCATATATGAATGTTAACTCTCTGACGAAACTGATAGCAGTGCAAGCATCAAGATTCTTGATAGGCTTAGCTTCAATCCATTTGGTAAACTTATCGACTGCCACAAGCACATGTGTGAAACCGCTCGTGCCTGTTCTCAATGGGCCAACCATGTCCAGTCCCCAAACAGCGAAGGGCCAGACGAGTGGAATGGTCTTCAGGGCTGATGCAGGCTTGTGCGACATGTTGGAGTAGAACTGGCACCCTTCACACTTGTAGACTATCTCTTTTGCCATTTCATTCGCTCTTGGCCAGTAAAATCCCGCTCGGTATGCTTTAGCCATAATGGTCCGAGAGGACGCATGATGACCACAGGTCCCCGAGTGGATATCATCAAGGATTATCTGACCTTCTTCTGGTGTTATACACTTCTGACCGACTCCAGTCGCGCTTTCTCTATACAACTGTCCCTTTATGACTGTAAAGGCCTTGGATCGACGGACGATATGTCGAGCTTCTTCTTCGTCCTCCGGGAGTTCCTTTCTCAGGATATACGTGATGTACGGTATCGTCCAGTCAGGGGTGATTGCCAAAACTTCCATGATTAGGTCGACCACTGCCGGAATTTCAACTTCAGTCGGATCTGTGGCACTCTTTGGCTGCGGGGCTTCATCTGTAAAAGGATCTTCTTAGACTGATGGCGAGTGGATGTGTTCCAAAAACACATTGTTGGGGATGGCTTCTCTCTTGGAGCCTATCTTTGCCAAATCATCAGCCGCTTGATTTTTCAGTCGGGGGATGTGATGAAGCTCTAACCCCTCGAATTTCTTCTCTAACTTTCTCACTGCATTGCAATAACTAGTCATAGCTGGACTTCTGACGTCCCATTCTTTCATCACCTGATTAACCACCAAATCTGAGTCGCCATAGACCATGAGGCGACGGACGCCGAGTGAAATGGCCATGCGCAACCCATACAAAAGTGCTTTATATTCTGCTTCGTGATTGGAGGAATCGAAGTGAATCTGGAGAACATATCTGAGCTTATCTCCTCGGGGGGAAACCAATACTACCCCAGAACCGGAACCATTCAGCATCTTAGATCCATCGAAGAACATGGTCCAGTGCTCCGAGTGAACTTGAGTCGGAAGTTGCTGTTCGATCCACTCGGCGACGAAATCTGCAATTGCTTGGGACTTGATAGCTTTCTTTGCCTCAAACTTGATATCTAGGGGAAGAAGTTCAATCGCCCATTTGGCCACTTGACCAGTTGCATCTCTGTTGTGCAAAATCTCTGATAGTGGAGCATTGCTGACGACTGTAATGGAATGATCAGAGAAGTAATGTGCAACCTTCTTCGTGGTCATATAAATCCCATATACAAGCTTCCAGTAATGAGGATATCTTTGCTTTGAAGGAGTCAAAACTTCAGAAACATAATATACTGGGCGCTGAACTTTGAAGGCCTTTCCTTCTTCTTCCCGCTCGACCGTAAGTACTGTACTGACAACTTGTCCTGTGGCTGCAATGTAAATCGGCAAAGGCTCCTTGCTGATTGGGGCAGCAAGCACCGGCTGGGTGGAGAGCAGAGCTTTGAGCTCTGTAAATGCTGCATCAGCTTCTGGAGTCCACTCGAACTTGTCGGACTTCTTCATCAGTTGGTAAAGAGGCAATGCCTTTTCACCGAGGCGAGAGATGAATCGACTTAAAGCGGCCAAGCATCCTGTAAGCTTCTGGACGTCATGCACACGCACAGGACGTTTCATCCGGAGTATTGTACCAATTTTTTCAGGATTGGCGTCGATTCCCCGTTCGGAAACGAGAAAACCGAGTAACTTCCCACCTGGAACTCCGAACGTGAACTTTGAAGGATTGAGCTTGATATCATACCTCCTGAGGTTGGCAAAGGTTTCAGCAAGGTCAGTCAGCAGGTCGGAACCCTTCCGTGACTTGACCACAATATCATCCATGTATGCCTCCACATTCCGACTGATTTGAGTGAGAAAACACTTCTGAATCATCCTCATGAACGTGGCTCCGGCATTCTTGAGGCCGAACGGCATGGTGACATAACAGAAGCACCCGAATGGAGTGATGAAAGCTGTTTTGATCTCGTCGGGCCCGTACAGACGGATCTGATGGTACCCGGAATAGGCGTCTAGGAAAGACAAACGCTCACATCCCGCAGTCGAGTCGACTATCTGGTCGATGCGGGGGAGAGGAAAATGATCTTTCGGGCAGGCCCGATTGATATGCTTGAAATTAATGCACATGCGAAGTGACTTGTCCTTCTTGGGGACCATGACAACATTGGCGAGCCACTCAGAGTGGTAAATTTCTTGGATGAACTCCGCTGCTAAGAGCCGATCCACCTCCTCGCCAATGGCCTTCCTCTTCTGGACGGCGGACCGTCGAAGATGTTCTTTCACAGGTTTAAATTTTGGGTCGACTTGTAGACGGTGCTCAGCCAGCCCCCTGGGAACTCCAGGCATGTCATCAGGCTTCCATGCGAAGATGTCCCAGTTCTCACGGAGGAACTGGATGAGCGCTTCTTCCTATTTGGAGTCGACCGTCGTTGAGATGTGAGTCGGAGCAGCGTTTGGATCGGTCGGGTGAATGTGAACTGCCTTCGTTTCACCGGACGACTGAAAAGCTGATTCTGAAGCAGGCTTCTTAGCTCGTAGCAACTCACTCGGATCTGCAGTCTTCTGGTACTCTTGCAGCTCGACCACCGCCATCTGAGCGTCAGGAATCTTTGAGCCTTTCTGAAAACACTCTTTTGCTTTCTTCCGATTGCCTATAACAGTGATCACACCTTTGGGACCAGGCATCTTCAATTTGAGATACACATAACATGGTCGAGCCATTAAGCGTGCATAAGCTGGCCTGCCCAAAATAGCGTGATAAGCACTTTGGAAATCCACAACTTCGAATGTCAACTTTTCCTTGCAGTAATTCTTGGAATCACCGAAAACCACATCAAGAGCAATTTGGCCGAGTGACTCGGCTTTCTTCCCAGGAATGACTCCATGGAAACTCATGTTACTGGTGCTGAGCGTGGACATCGGAATGCCCATCCCTTTCAATGTTTCTGCATACAGTATGTTCAAACCGCTGCCTCCATCCATCAGGACTTTGGTCAGTCGAGTGCCTTCGACAACTGGGTCGACCACCAGAGCTTGCCTCCCAGGGGTGGCAATGTGCGTAGGGTGATCAGACTGGTCGAATGTGATGGCAGTCTGGGACCACTTCAGATAATTGGGTGTTGCGGGAGCAACCATATTTACCTCACGGTTAATAACCTTCAGTCGACTTTTGCTCTCAACATCAGCAAAATCATCAGGGTGGAATTGACCTGGGGGTACCCATCATCACTATCTTCCTTGTCCTCAACTTTGTCCGACTCCTTTTCCTTATTTTTGGACTGCTTGCCCTGAAACTGCTGGATCAGAAGCCGACACCGTCGAGTGGAATGCTTTGGGTAAATGAGTTTACCCTCTTCATCTTTCTTGGTGTGGATGTGACACGGTAGATCCAAAACATCATTTCCATCTTGGTCTTTAACTTTCTTGGGGTTCCAAGGTCCTTTGGGTTTTCCCTTAAATTTTCCCTGGGTTACGGCCAGGGCCTCCCTAGGAGCGGCTAGCTCGGCTTTCCGCTTCTATTTCCGACTGGAATTTACTCCGGTTTCCTGGGCGACTACTTTATGCTTGCCACTCCGGAGTCGATCCTCATCTTCACCATTAGCGTATTTGGTGGAAATCTCCATCATCCGATTCAGAGACATCTCTCCGGTTCGACCGAACTTCAGATTCAATTCTCTGTACTTAACGCCTTCTTTAAAGGCACAAACTGCTTGATGATCTGGTACATTTTCAACTATGTGATGCAATGTGATCCACCTCTGGATGTAATCCCTCAGAGTTTCATTCGGTTTCTGCACGCAAGACCGCAATTCTGTAAGGCCTGCAGGTCTCTTGCATGTTCCTTCAAATGTGGTGACAAACACTCGAGAGAGATCCTCCCAAGTGTAAATGCTGCTGGGTGCTAACTGATTCAGCCATGCTCTGGCCGAGCCTTCTAACATGAGAGGCAGGTGCTTCATGGCTACCTCATCGTTCCCACCGCCAATCTGGACAGCCACTCGGTAATCTTCGAGCCAAGTATCGGGCTTGGACTCACCGGTGAACTTACTAACTCCAGTCGCCAACCTGAAGTTGGGAGGAATTACAGCGGCTCTGATGGCTCGACTGAAACACTCTGGCCCTGAAACATGTGCTCTGCTACGGGTAGGCGCATCTCTGTCGTGGCCTTCTCGGTGAGCTCTATTCCTGTCGACCAAACCTTGAACGAGAATGGATCTCGCATCAAAGCCTGGTTCCCTGGGGTCGACTGGAATTCTCCGCCCAACACTATGAGGGCGTCTGTCAACCTGCTGTCGAGGCACATATGATCCACTCCTCGGGGAAGGGGTTGGCACTCGACGTCGATCATCACGATCGAATCGGTGATCATACTGCTCATTCCTTCTGTACTGATCACGCCGGTCTCCACGTCCCTCACGCCTCGGAGGCGATCTTGGGCTGTGAGCCGACTGGACTGTATCCGCTGCAACGGATCGACTGTGGATCCTGTTCCGCGACTGAGAAACAGCGGAATTCTGGTCTCCCGCTGCCCGGAGCAACGCTCTGATTTGCAACAAGCCTCTGCCAGCCTCTGACTGGGAGGGCTAAATCGACTATGCTATATGGGCCGCAGCCGCCAAATTCTGAATCGGAGTACGATATACCTGCGGGGGCGGAAAGAGTTGACGTCGACTGGATTCTGGAGCCCGTTGACGCGCTCGCTCGTCGAGTATTCGCTGGAGATTCTCCAGTCGAGTGCGCTCGCCCAAGTTAGCCAAGCGCGCGTCCTCCAAGGCTCGGGCCTCGGGGGTTTCTCCAACGATAGGAGTGTGGAGTGCATCCATGTTCCGGCGGCGAAGCTCCTCCCGCTGCAACGACGTGAGAGGCTCGGGGAGATACTCGTGAGGACGCGACGGGTCGCCCCCATCTGCGCCTCCGTCAGTGCGGGGGAAACCGGGAGGACTGTGTGGCCCATCGATCACCAGAACCTCTGCAGCTGGGTCACTGCTGTCGCATTCGGATGCGGTCTCTGCGGAGCCAGTCGACAGGTCGAACAGGCCGTAGAGGGATTCGTCGGGCTCAATTGCCGCGACTTGTGGGGTGGCCGACTGGCGGGCCACCGCATGCCTCACCCACCTCTGAAGCCTCGACCGACCGGAGCGCTTGCGCCGACGAGAAACAGGGCGGGGAGATGCCACGGGAGCCGACCGATACTGGGTCGACGGCTGCTGCAAGAGGACACCACGGACGCATGCGCGAAAGTGCATCACCCCGCGGACGGGGAACGCGTCGACGTCGAGTGGAGCCTCCTGAAGCCAAGCGGAGTCGTCGGCGATGAACGTGAGCACGCCGAGACGGATCTCGCGGCCCTCCACCAAAACTCCGCCCGAAACCATGATCAAGGAGATCGGAAAAAATCGCAACTTCTCAAACTAGGCGCTAAGACTCCTAGCCCCACGGTGGGTGCCAACTGTCGTGGTTCTAACTCTGACAGTGATGTAGGGGGGTATGTATGGAGAGGCTAGATCTTAGCTATGGAGGAGTTGTAAGCACACGAGGATTACGAGTTCAGGCCCTTCTCGGAGGAAGTAACAGCCCTACGTCTCGGTGCCCGGAGGCGGTCGACTGAATTATGTGTGTATGAATAACAGGGGTGCCAACCCTTGATACTGAGGAGGGGGGTGGCTTATATAGAGTTCGCCAGGCCCCTCCAGCCCTCAGTAATGCAAGGTTTAAAGTACATTAAGATTGGGGGTTACTAGTAACGCCCCTAATAAAGTGTTATGATGACCATAAAAGCTACTTAATGACCGACCGTTTGCGTGCAGGGTGACTTTAGATCTCCTGGCAGTCGAGTGGTTGGAATCTGTCGAGTGATTGCTTCGTGGTCGAGTGTCTTGAATCTATCGAGTGGGATACCTCCAAGTCGATTGAAAGGTGACTTCTTCTAGGAATGTCCTTGGGTAGGGTACTTAGGACAGGTCCATTCCCCTATCCTAGGTACATAGCTTCATCACTATCCCCTTGCACCGCTTGCCGGCCTCCCGTCTCCAGCATCGATACATCCCTTCCCACCGCTGGCGCTCCTACTCGCTCTGCAGCTGTCCCCAATTCCTCCTCAATCCACACCTCCGTGTCCTCCGCCTTCGCCGCCTGCCGCCTCCTTCTCCCCACAACCCCACCTCCCCACGACCCCACCTCCTCTCTTTCTCCCCTTCCGCCTCCTGCCTCACGCAGCTACCGACTGCAGTTCCTTGCGCCTCCTCCCACGTCTCCCCCACCTCGCCTGTGCAACACCGTGGCCGCACAGTGCCAGCGCCATCTACTGCAGCCCCGCGGTCAACCGTCTGGACACCATGGGCAGCGGCCATGGAGGCCGCACCTCTGTCCGCTCGCCAGCCAGTACCTCCGCCTACATCCTCCCTCATCCATCTAGATCAGGGCTGCCCAACAGGTGTTTGCTTTTGTGCCTAAAAGTAAGTATGTTCTTTCTAGAATAAGCTCCATACATACATATATATATATATATGCATTGCCTGTTGACTGTTCCTAAATTCTAACATACATTTGCAGGTTTATGAATGCATACTGCACAATTGTGGTAGAAGCACTTGTTCTTATTCTCTTGTCTAATTAGAGTTTTTAATTAGTGAGGTAGATGATTTCTTTAGCTGCATATTAGTTACAGAACATGAGCTTGTGAAGAGACAAAGTTCCAGCATTTGGTTAAATCTGATATAACTTTTGAAATAGGCCCCAAAACTTTCTAATTAGATACTACTAACATATTGTTCTGTTTGAAAATATTTGGGTAAATAGGTTTCGGTGATTGAAAATATTTGAGATACCACACTTCAGTTAAATTTCATATCTGCTCCCTGTTTGATTCAACTCCATGAACAAATAAGTTCATGAACAAGTTCCTATTTAATTCAAGTATGAAAGATTCATATTTAGGTACATAGGTTTCCGTGATTGAAAATATTTGATATGCTACACTTCAGTTTCAAGTGAAATAATATACATGGATTTAAATTAAGTTTTGACATGTTTGACTTGCCTGTATTCAAAAACTATTGTTTGCCACAACTGCGGTTATATCGAAGCTACAAATAGCGGCAACTTGCAGGGTCCTGCTATCTGACCATGCTTGCCGAAGCTGCTACATGTCATCTGTAGTTTTTCATGTTGTGTCTTTTCTGACCGCGTGAAGTTGCAAGTTGCAGAAGTGGAATTAACCTTTTCTGGTATCATGCCAAAAGAAAAAAACCATTAATGCTACAGCCGAGCGGAGCCATGGATGCCTATGCTTTCGCATACTTGCCTCTGTTGCTGGAGGTAATTAGCCAGTCACCTAATGCTTCCTCCGTTTTAATGCATGTTGTTTCTCAAAAATACAGGGTAGTATAGCTGCATACAGATTGTATGCAGGAAACATACAGTGGAACAGAACTGAAGCATCTCTAATATGGCTCCCTTGGTCTTTCAATCTGTTGGTTAAAACCCAAGATATCTTTTGGGGTTCGCATTAGTTGTTTACTAGAGGCTTGCACGACCCTTTAGAAATTAGAAGTGATTTTAAAACAAAAGTGGAACCAAACTGAAGCTATTTCCGTTAGTATTGTCTATGTCTACTTGACCTTTCATGGGAATCTTCCGCAACCTGCAAATATTACAGATGATATGCAGAGAAGATTTCAGTAGTACTTATTACTGCCTTAGTACCATGCCGTTCTTCTCTGCATAAATCATTTCTAAAGCTGTAGGAGGAACTCTGCTCACAAATCTGAATATCCAACTAACTGTCTTACCACTAATTAGTTGCCACAGTGCAACTACTGACAGTGGATACTGACATCTTACTCTCTTTGGCAGAGTTCAAAACAACATGATTCAAGCTGATGAAATTCAGTCGTATTTTTTTCTTTTTTCGCGAGCATGTAGTTTCTTCAACTGTTCTGAAGGTCCTCTCTTTTGTAATTAAGCTCACATGCAAATGTCCTGGTACGTACTTAGAATCATATAGCTGACAATATTCAACTTTTCTGATGTAGTAAGAATGCCAGGCGTTATTTTGTCATTGGTGTTTCCATTTGTCGGTTACAGGTATATCATTCCAATATTCATACTATAGAAGTCGTTGTCAGGGAGTGCGAGATGGGCAGCGCAGTGGCCAGCGATGGCAACAGCATCACGGGAGCTGTGTTCACCCAGTTTGAGGTGACATCGAGGAGATGTCGACGAACTCCGTGGATGAGCAGTGGTCATGAGAGTTTGCCAAGGAAGGCCGACTCGATCATGGAGTTGCTATCGCTGTAGAAGGCGACGCTAGCAACAGAGACATCCATCCATTAGTGCCACCATGAATAACAACGTTGTAAGGCTCTGCACTGGTGAGTAGAACTCTTCCTCCAAATCAAATCCAACTATTGGCTAAAGATGTTCTAAAATTTGTTGCCTGACTGCCTCATCTGTGTCCATATCTCGGTTGGGAATTTGCAGGTTGCTGAAGCAGCAGAGAGGCTTGCGTCATGCAAGCAACTGGTGGCTACAAGGATCTGTATGTAAACATGGTATGTGAAATTTGTGCCACACAGGAATGGAAATGCCAATTTTCAAAACATAATATGCGTGTTTGGATGATGGTTACTCGGGGTAGCCGCATAAAACTTGGAATTAGTATAACTTTAGTGTGGCTATGAAAATTTTAGATGTAGTTAATGATTTGTTACTTATTGGAGTAACAAATTCCAGTTACCCAGTAGAAATTAGTTGAATCTGAAATCAATTATTAAATCTGCTTTGTAGGCTTTTGCTAAAGAGAGAAACTGAGAGATACTACTATCATGGTTCCATGGAAGGCTTATTTGTCATCTTGAATCCCGATTTGGACAAGAAGAACTCCCCCATGTTTCCTTGAATCTCTATAAAGCAGTGTTGTGCATTGCTATTGAATGACTCCGTGGGTCGTGGGCATAGAGTGGAGGTTGCATCACATCCTCTACATTGTGTCAAAGGACTTGCATGTGGTGGCGTTCATAGTGGACGGGGTTTGTTTTCATGTAAGTGATGATCGATGTAAGATAGGTGGTGGATGGATGGGCATTTCATAAGTTTTTTTTTCCCGTTGCAACGCACGGGCCCTTTTGCTAGTACATTATCAGAAAAGGCTTTCGCCCATACTTTATATATAAAGCAACAATCAATGAAGGGATCCCTTCTTGAAGGAGCAACTGCGACGAGGCCTTCAAGAAGGGAACGACCCCCATGGTCACCACCTCTGTCAATCTGTCCAGAATCAGACAAGGTTTTCACCCTGGGGTTGCCAGGCGTGTAGTCTCCTTGGCACCCTCAAAGTATTCTTCTGTCGGTAGTTTGGCTACTCCAGAGTTTAGGTTGAACCAAATGTGTCGTCTTGAACCACATTTGGGATTAGGGTAACAACTTGATACCACATTTGAGTCAGAGCACAAAAAATCACCAACTCTGCGCCTAACCTACAACGCCGAGCACTGATAGTCGAATTTACTCACGAAAACAGTGAAACCGACAGATAGGGCCCACATGTCGGGACGATGTGGCATGCCTATCTGGACAATTTGCTGAGGTGGACGTAGGTCCCATCTGTCATCCTCACACACCTCCTCCTTCCTCCTCTCTGTCTTTTTTTTCTCTTCAACCAGCGAACACAGAAGACCTCGCCAGTGGCCATGCTCAGGCTAGACCCATGCCTCCGCCGCCATGGTCGTCCCCGCGGGCAGCCCAACGCCTGACGAGACGCCGCGTCCCCCGCCATCAACCTCCTCCTCTCGTCCAAGCCGCTCCGGCGATGCGCGCCTCGCCCCGAGCAGCACCACTCGGGCCGCTTGCCTTGCCGGCCGCCGCTCGCTCCGGATGTGGACGCCCGCAACCCCGTTGCCCTGGATCTGGTGCCCAAGACCCGTACAACGTCCGCATCGGCCGCCGGCGTCCACACCCCCACGGAGCCCATAGCAGCTCCTCCCCCATCCGCGGTCGCCGCTGGCCACCATTTTCATGGCCAGAGACCACTCGAAGCCCCACCACCTTGTCTGGGAGCACCGGAATGCCTCCCTGAGCACCCCTACTGGAGTTCTTGGACCCGGACGTCCAAAATTGGCCACGTTGTGGTCATCTTCACCTCAGACCACCAACGTGCCTCGATCTCATGCTCCGATGAATCCCCGCGCCTCGCATCTAGTCCCTAGGCTTCGACATGTCCTCTTGATGCCTTCGCCGCCAACATCGGCAGGTTGCGAGTCCCCAAGCCGTCTTCCTCGCCTCACCATGCTTCGTCGGCCGCTGCCGTTCACGAGGACGTTGCTCCAGTACTACCTCGCCACGTCCGAGCACGCATACGTGCTGAAGGTGAGCACCGCGCCCCTTCCCCGCGCCATGGCGTGCTGTGCCTTCTTCAGTGACCAGAGGATGAACGCACGGAAAGTGCTCGATGGAATGCCTGATAGAAAGAATGTTGTGAAGAAGATGACCCTCTAGTCATTGACAGGTGGGGCCCAAGTCTCATTTGCCACATCAGTCTGTCAAAGTTTTTGGTCTTCGCCACATCAGCCCGACAAGTGGGGCCAAGCTGTCAGTTTCACTATTTTCGTGAGCTTATCAGAGAATTAGTGCTCGGAGTTATAGGTTAGGCGCAAAGTTGGTGGTTTTTTGTGCCCTGACTTAAATGTGGTACCAAGTTGTTACCCTAGCCCCAAATGTGGTGGTTTTAGGTAAATAACTCTCTTGAACTGCTTGTCAAGGTCTTGAGGGAGTCCTTGGAAGGAAAAATGGTCTTGTGTCGGCTCGCCTTGAAGGGGTTGTAGATGACATGATCCGTCAGGCTCGTCGCCCATATGACGTAGTCGAGGACAACCGTGCATGGCAAGCAAGGTGTCCAACCTCCATATCTTCGTTGTTGTTGGAGATATCCGGCGGGCTTGGAGCTGGTTTGGTCTGACGGGCTTGGAGCCCCGAAGGGAGACTGGAGCCCGCCGCGCGGGGTGTGCACGGCGTCCGACCTCCTTGTCTTATTTTGTCGTTGAAGATGGTCGGCTTCGAAGGATCGAGCTCGGTAGTGTCCGTGGCATGCCACAATTACTTTGTCTTCTATAAACACCCGTGGCATGGGTGTAGCCCTCGACATTACGTAGGAATGCCCAGGAGTGGCCAGCGCTAAAATGCCATCAGTGATGGTCGCGGCCCTCAAGAGCACCCGCCACTACTAGCATTGCATTAGTGGCCGGCATGCTGACCGCCACTGATGATGTTGCTACCAGTGACGGGTGCCGGTTATGATACATTATGCTAGGCAAAAGGAAAAAAAATGCTGCCATGGCTGCGTTTTTTGGCTGTCGTGACATCTTTTTCAGTTTTATAGCGTAAAGTCATATATATCACAGTTCAAGTACGCACTTTAGTTTAAAAACTCTAATATTTAATTTCTAGGAGTACTACTAGCGATCAAGTGCTTATCCTCTTATCTAGCTAGCTAGAGATCACAAGCATGAACTAACGCACATGATAAATAGACCAGTTAAAAGTAATATATGAACAAATCCAGATGAAGCAAAGGTTACTCAAATCAATTATCTTTCTTGCTTTGCAGGCAATCCGCTGGCCAAGTCACGCTCATAGCAAGTCAACGTCTAAGAAGAAGCAGCCGGCGGCGGGCTGTAATCTGGGTTGTCAATCGGAAGGTGTAAGGAGCGGGCGGCGATTAGCGAAGCCGACGGTCGAGCAAGGCCACCAAGGAGGCCACCGCTCCGGTGAGGGGTGGAGGAGCGGTCGACCACTGCCGTCAACCTTGACCTGGCCGCTTCGTTTCACCCGAGTAGCCACTACTAGGGAAAACCTTATATACAGATGTATAGCAGTAGCGCTGGTCAGAACTAAGCGGTACTGATATTTTTTTAATGCCAAGCGCACTGATACTTAGTAGTAGCGCGTGTCAGAAAATCCCGCTATAACTATAGTTATAGCAATAGCGTGTCTGTACAAAAAAGCACTATTACTATAATTACCACACTGTTACCAGTAGACTAGGAATAGTAGTAGCGAGCCTGAGGAAAACACACTATCGCTAAGTGCCTTGTAGCAGCGCGTTTCTGTTGTAGTGCGCTGCTGCTAAGAAAAAGAAAATAAGTAAATAAATAAATAAAAATGAAAGAAATAGAATAACAAAAGAAAAGGAAAAATAGTGGAGAAAGGCATAGCAATAGCGCTTGTTCTCACAAAGCGCTATATCTACATTAGTAGTAGCGTGTTTTGTGTTCCCGCGCTATATCTAAGTTCCTTAGATAAAAGGAAAAGAAAAAGGGAAATAAATAGCTACTTCCTGTAGCAATAGCGCGTTTTGCTGAACGTGCTATAGCTAACTTAGCAGTAGCGTGTTTTTATACCAGCGCTACTGCTAGTTTGACTTAACCACGCATGGGCTCAAAATTTTGCTAAGTCGTTACCCACCTCTCCCCCTATTCCCCCAACTCATCTGTCGCCGCCGCCGATTGCGCGCGCCCTCGACCTCACCGCCGCCGCCCTCAACCTCACCGCCACCGCCCGAGCCCGCCCATGACTGCCGCCGCCCAAGCTCGAGCCCACCCTCGCCGCCGGTCGTAATGCTCTCCCTCTCCTCTCCCCTGCTCTCTCTCTCTCTCTCTGGTAGGGCAATTCATATGTTGCTGCTTGATGATGTTCATATGAACCCTAGGTGTTCATATGAACCCTAGATTTTTTTAGGGCAGTAGGCATTTTCTTAGCATTTAGGAAAAAAGATGAGCAATTTTTTTTAGGAAATTAGCTAGGGCAAATTTTGATGAAAATGCCTAAACAGTAATTCCATTTATCTTTAAATTAACAGATGGTATATAAATTATAGTAGCATTTAGCTTTAAATTAATAGAGGCTATAAAAAGTAGCATTTAGCTATAAAAAATTATTTGGACTATGGACCCGAATCTGGTCCAAATTTCATTCAAATGAAATTTTAATTATTTGGACTATGGACCTGGATATTTTTGAGGAAATTGGGTTAAGGTACTAAGGTCTTGCTGTGGAAATTTTGACGAGATCAGAAGGGTTAGATAGAATGGAGTTCCTTTGCAATTTCTAAGAAGGTCAAGTATTGTTGGAATATTTGCTCTAAAACAATTTGGATGAAAAGAAAATAATGTGTGTGTGTGTGAGAGGAGTAGCTAGAACAGAATTTGGGTTCTGTCCTAGGCAGAGAAGTGTTTAGTGAGGTCATTTTGTAAAGGTTTTGGGTTTCTGAAAAGACCACTATTTTTTAAGGAAAATAATTTAGGCAAGTTTTATTTTAAATATGATCCCTTCGTAGACTTTTAGCTTTAGACAAAAAACAAAAGTATTTAGCTATAAATAAAAAATAGTAGCTATGGCATTTAGCTATAAACAGAAAACAAAATTGTTTTTCTTTTCAAAAACTTGGTTAAAGCAATTGTTGCTATGTAAACGAAAAACAATATTAATGTTATATGATATGTGTCATTGATGTTCATTTGCATATTCCATTATTGTAGATTATATCTTTTCACTGAAGTGGTCATGTTATATGCAAATTCCTCAATAGTGTTTGCTCATGTTATATGCTACAATGAAGTGGTTCGATTGTGCCCAAGTGGCCTTTTGTTGTTTCCAGGGAATGAAGCCGAGTCGCCTATGTATTGCCAGAATGTTGATTCATTTCCGTTTCGGCAAATTTCGGGTGCTCGATTTGTCCACTTTTTAGCAAAGGTCATGCCGAAATTTTGCGTGAATTTCGGCATGACTTGTGCTACAAACTAGGACATATCGAGTGCCCAGGATTTGCCGCACGTGGAAGGAATTAACGTTCTTGCAAAACATAGGACTTCTTATGTCATTATTCACTTTATTAGGTCTAGAATTAATTGACTAGACTCAATCGTAGGAAACATGGCTAGCAACGATGAAGCACAGGGTTCTGGTGATTGCGACGACGTCTATCTGGCGGCAGACAAATATTTGAACCTTGTTGACGAGCAACGATTAATGCTGCTGGGCCCACCTTTCACATCCGACACCGACATCGAGACCGGCACCGAGACTAGCGTTGAGACCCAGATGAAGGAAATATGCCCTAGAGGCAATAATAAAGTTATTATTTATTTCCTCATATCATGATAAATGTTTATTATTCATACTAGAATTGTATTAACCGGAAACATAATACATGTGTGAATACATAGGCAAACATAGTGTCACTAGTATGCCTCTACTTGACTAGCTCGTTGATCAAAGATGATTGAGTTTCCTAGCCATAGACATAAGTTGTCATTTGATTAACGGGATCACATCATTAGGAGAATGATGTGATTGACATGACCCATTTCGTTAGCTTAGCACTTGATCGTTTAGTTTACTGCTATTGCTTTCTTCATGACTTATACATGTTCATATGACTATGATATTATGCAACTCCCGATTACCGGAGGAACACTTTGTGTGCTACCAAACGTCACAACGTAACTGGGTGATTATAAAGGTGCTCTACAGGTGTCTCCGATGGTGTTCGTTGAGTTGGCATGGATCGAGAATAGGATTTGTCACTCCGATTGTCGGATAGGTGTCTCTGGGCCCTCTCGGTAGTGCACATCACTATAAGCCTTGCAAGCAATGTGATTAATGAGTTAGTTACGGAATGATGCATTACGGAACGAGTAAAGAGACTTGCCGGTAACGAGATTGAACTAGGTATTGAGATACCAACGATCGAATCTCGGGCAAGTAACATACCGATGACAAAGAGAACAACATATGTTGTTATGCAGTTTGACTGATAAAGATCTTCGTAGAATATCTAGAAACCAATATGAGCATCCAGGTTCCGCTATTGGTTATTGACCGAAGACGTGTCTCGGTCATGTCTACATAGTTCTCGAACCCATAGGGTCCGCATGCTTAAAGTTCTGTGACGATCGGTATTATGAGTTTTTTGTGTTTTGATGTACCAAAGGTAGTTCGGAGTCCCGGATATGATCACGGACATGAAGAGGAGTCCCGAAATGGTCGAGACGTAAAGATCGATATATTGGACGACTATGTTCGGACACTGGAAGTGTTTCGGGAGGTTTCAGACATATACCGGAGTACCATGGGGTACCGGAACCCCCCGGGGAGTATGTTGGGCCTAATGGGCCTTAGTGGGAGAAGAGGAGGGGTGGCCAGGGCAGCCGCGCGCCCCCTCCCCCTCTAGTCCGAATTGGACAAGGAGGGGGTGGCGCCCCTTTCCATCTCTCCTTCTCTCCCTTCCTTCTCCTCTCCTACTCCTACTTGGAAGGGGGGTCCTACTCCCGGTGGGAGTAGGACTCCCCATGGGGCGTGCGATAGGAGGCCAGCCCCCTCCCCCTCCTCCACTCCTTTATATACGGGGAGGGGGCACCCCTTGGAGACACAACAATTGATCATTGATCTTTTAGCCATGTGCGGTGCCCGCTCCACCATAATCCACCTCGGTCATATCGTAGCGGTGCTTAGGCGAAGCCCTGCGTTGGTAGCTTCATCAACACCGTCATCATGCCGTCGTGCTGATGAAGCTCTTCCCAGAAGCTCTACTAGATCGTGAGTTCGCGGGATGTCACCGAGCTGAACGTGTGCTGAACACGGAGGTGCCATATGTTCGGTACTGAGGATCGGTCGATCGTGAAGACGTACGACTACATCAACCGCGTTGTCATAAGGCTTCCGCTTACGGTCTACGAGGGTACGTAGACGACACTCTCCCCTCTCGTTGCTATGCATCACCATGATCTTGCGTGTGTGTAGGATTTTTTTTGAAATTACTACGTTCCCCTACAGTGGCATCCGAGCCAGGTTTATGCATAGATGTTATATGCACGAGTAGAACACAAGTGAGTTGTGGGTGATACAAGTCATACTGCTTACCAGCATGTCATACTTTGGTTCAGCGGTATTGTTGGATGAAGCAGCTCAGACCGACATTATGCGTACGCTTACGCGAGACTGGTTCTACCGACGTGCTTTGCACACAGGTGGCTGGCGGGTGTCAGTTTCTCCAACTTTAGTTGAACCGAGTGTGACTACGCCCGGTCCTTGTTGAAGGTTAAAACAACACTAACTTGACGAACTATCGTTGTGGTTTTGATGCGTAGGTAAGAACGGTTCTTGCTCAGCTCGTAGCAGCCATGTAAAACTTGCAACAACAAAGTAGAGGACGTCTAACTTGTTTTTGCAGGGCATGTTGTGATGTGATATGGTCAAGGCATGATGCTATATTTTATTGTATGAGATGATCATGTTTTGTAACGGAGTTATCGGCAACTAGCAGGAGCCATATGGTTGTCGCTTTATTGTATGAAATGCAATCGCCATGTAATTGCTTTACTTTATCACTAAGCGGTAGCGATAATCGTAGAAGCAATAGTTGGCGAGACGACAACGATGCTACGATGGAGATCAAGGTGTCGCGCCGGTGATGATGGTGATCCTGATGGTGCTTTGAAGATGGAGATCAAAGGCACAAGATGATGATGGCCATATCATATCACTTATATTGATTGCATGTGATGTTTATCCTTTATGCATCTTATTCTGCTTTGATTGACGGTAGCATTATAAGATGATCTCTCACTAAAAATTTCAAGGTACAAGTGTTCTCCCTGAGTATGCACCGTTGCAAAAGTTCGTCGTGCCGAGACACCACGTGATGATCGGGTGTGATAAGCTCAACGTTCTTATACAACGGGTGCAAGCCAGTTTTTGCACACGCAGAATACTCGGGTTAAACTTGACGAGCCTAGCATATACAGATATGGCCTCGGAACACTGAGACCGAAAGGTCGAGCGTGAATCATATAGTAGATATGATCAACATAGTGATGTTCACCATTGAAAACTACACCATTTCACGTGATGATCGGTTATGGTTTAGTTGATTTGGATCACATGATCACTTAGATGATTAGAGGGATATTTATCTAAGTGGGAGTTCTTAAGTAATATGATTAATTGAACTTAAATCCATCATGAACTTAGTACTTGATAGTATTTTGCTTGTTTATGTTGTTGTAGATAGATGGCACGTGTTGTTGTTCCGTTGAATTTTAATGCGTTCCTTGAGAAAGCAAAGTTGAAAGATGATAGTAGCAATTACACGGACTGGGTCTGTAACTTGAGGATTATCCTCATTGCTGCACAGAAGAATTACATCCTGGAAGCACCGCTGGGTGCCAGGCCTGCTACAGATGCTGCTAATGACGTTAAGAACGTCTAGCAGAGCAAAGCTGATGACTACTCGATAGTTCAGTGTGCCATGCTTTACGACTTAGAACCGAGACTTCAACGACGTTTTGAACGTCATGGTGCATATGAGATGTTCCAGGAGTTGAAGTTAATATTTCAAGCAAATGCCTGGATTGAGAGATATGAAGTCTCCAATAAGTTCTATAGCTACAAGATGGAGGAGAATAGTTCTGTCAGTGAACATATACTCAGAATGTCTGGGTACCATAACCACTTGACTCAACTGGGAGTTAATCTTCCTGTTGATAGTGTTATTGACAGAGTTCTTCAATCACTGCCACCAAGCTACAAGAGCTTTGTGATGAACTATAATATGCAAGGGATGGATAAGCCAATTCCCGAGCTCTTCGTAATGCTAAAATCCGCGGAGGTAGAAATCAAGAAGGAGCATCAAGTGTTGATGGTCAACAAGACCACCAGTTTCAAGAAAAAGGGTAAAGGGAAGATGAAGGGGAACTTCAAAAAGAACGGCAAACAAGTTGCTGCTTAGGAGAAGAAACCCAAGTCTAGACCTAAGCCTGAGA
This sequence comes from Triticum urartu, assembly GCF_003073215.2. Classification (NCBI taxonomy): domain Eukaryota; kingdom Viridiplantae; phylum Streptophyta; class Magnoliopsida; order Poales; family Poaceae; genus Triticum; species Triticum urartu. The sequence continues at coordinate 652,488,551 of NC_053028.1, read as the reverse complement.
CTGAGTGCTTCTACTGCAAACAGACTGGTCACTGGAAGCGGAACTGCCCCAAGTATTTGGCGGATAAGAAGGATGGCAAGGTGAAAAAAGGTATATGTGATATACATGTTATTGATGTGTACCTTACTAGAGCTCGCAGTAGCACCTGGGTATTTGATACTGGTTCTGTTGCTAATATTTGCAACTCGAAACATGGACTACGAAATGAACGAAGATAAGCTAAGGACGAGGTGACGATGCATGTGGGAAATGGTTCCAAAGTCGATGTGATCGCCGTCGGCATGCTACCTCTACATCTACCTTCGGGATTAATTTTAGAACTGAATAATTGTTATTTGGTGCGTTAACCATGAACATTATATCTAGATCTTGTTTGATGCGATACGGTTATTGATACATCTCCGTCGTATCTACTTTTCCAAACACTTTTGCCCTTGTTTTGGACTCTAACTTGCATGATTTGAATGGAACTAACCTGGACTGACGCAGTTTTCAGCAGAATTGCCATGGTGTTATTTTTGTGCAGAAATAAAAGTTCTCGGAATGACCTGAAAATCAACCGAGAATTATTTTGGAATATGTAAAAAATACTGGAAGAAAGATCCATGCCAGGGGGCCCACACCTTGTCCACGAGGGTGGGGGCGCACCCTACCCCCCTAGGCGTGTCCCCCTGCCTCGTGGGCCCCCCTGGAGCTCCACCGACCTCAACTCCAACTCCATATGTTCATGTTCAGGGAGAAAAAAATCAGAGAGAAGGATTCATCGCGTTTTACGATACGAAGCCATCGCCAAGCCCTAAACTCTCTCGGGAGGGCTGATCTGGAGTCCGTTTGGGGCTCCGGAGAGGGGTATCCGTTGCCATCGTCATCATCAACCTTCCGCCATCACCAATTTCTTGATGCTCACCGCCGTGTGTGAGTACTTCCATCATAGACTTGTTGGACGGTGATGGGTTGGGTGAGATTTATCATGTAATCGAGTTAGTTTTGTTGGGGGTTTGATCCCTAGTATCCACTATGTTCCGAGATTGATGTTGCTATGACTTTGCTATGCTTAATGCTTGTCACTAGGGCCCGAGTGCCACGATTTCAGATCTGAACCTATTATGTTTTCATCTATATATGTGAGTTCTTGATCCTATCTTGCAAGTCTATAGTCACCTACTATGTGTTATGATCCGGCAACCCCGAAGTGACAATAATTGGGACCACTCCCGGTGATGACCGTAATTTGAGGAGTTCATGTATTCACTATGTGTTAATGCTTTGGTCTGGTACTCTATTAAAAGGAGGCCTTAATATCCCTTAGTTTTCAATTGGACCCCGCTACCACGGGAGGGTAGGAAAAAGATGTCATGCAAGTTCTTTTCCATAAGCACGTATGACTATATTCGGAATACATGCCTACATTACATTGATGAACTGGAGCTAGTTCTGTGTCACCCTAGGTTATGAATGTTACATGATCGATCGCATCCGGCATAATTCTCTATCACTGATCCATTGCCTACGAGCTTTTCATATATTTTTCTTCGCTTATTTACCTTTCCGTTGCTACTGTTATAATCACTACAAAACCCAAAAATATTACTTTTGCTACTGTTACCTTTTTCTATCGTTATCACTACTATCATATTACTTTGCTACTAAATACTTTGCTGCAGATATTAAGTTTCCAGGTGTGGTTAAATTGACAACTCAGCTACTAATACTTGAGAATATTCTTTGGCTCCCCTTGTGTCGAGTCAATAAATTTGGGTTGAATACTCTACCCTCGAAAACTGTTGTGGTCCCCTATAGTTGTGGGTTATCAAGAACATTTTCTGGTGCAGTGCTGGGGAGCATAGCTCTATTCTTTGAGTCACTTGGGATTTATATCTGCTTATCATTATGAAGAACTTGAAAGATCAAAGAACCAAGATTTTTCCCTCAACTACGAGGGAGGTAAGGAACTGCCATCTAGCTCTGCACTTGATTCACCTTCTGTTTTGAGTAAACTTGCTACACCTAAACCTGCTTCTACTATTAATTTTGATATGTCGCATGTTATTGATGATGCCACTTCTGCTATGCATGATACTTATGATGAAACTACTTCTATGCTTGATACTACTGTGCCACTTGGTGAATTTCTTGATGAACAACTTGCTAGGGCTAGAGAGAATGAAATTATTGAAACTGATAATATTGATGAAAGTGATGATGAAGATTCTCCCCCTAGATATGAATTGTCTGTTGTTCCCGAGGGTTATGTTATGGATGAAGAAACTGCTAGAGACTTTCTTGCCTGCAATGATAGAAGTGATCTTAAGAAGCTATTAGCTAAGCTTAAATAAAAAACTCTGAATGCTAGAATGAAATATGATCTTGCTTATGCTACTTCACCTATCTTTATTACTAATAAGGATTATGTTTTCTCTATTGATCTTGAGTTAATCACTCTGGTTGAATCTGAAACTGTTGTGGCACATCTTACTAAATTAAATGATATAGCTACCCTGTTCACTAATGATGAGAAAACTCGCTACTATTATATCCTTAAATTATTTCCGTTCTCATTAAAGGGTGATGCTAAGATATGGTTTAATTCTCTTGATCATGGTTGTGTGCGTAGTCCCCAGGATATGATTTACTACTTCTCTGCTAAATATTTCCCCGCTCATAAGAAATAAGCATCTTTAAGGGAAATATATAATTTTGTGCAAATTGAAGAAGAGAGTCTCCCACAAGCTTGGGGGGCTTCTCCAATTACTTAATGCTTTGCCTGATCATCCTCTCAAGAAAAATGAAATACTTGATATCTTTTATAATGGACTAACGATGCTTCCAGAGATTACCTAGATAGTTGTGATGGTTGTGTTTTCAGGGAAAGAATAGTTGATCAAGATGAAATTCTATTGAATAATATGTTGACCAATGAAAATAATTGGACACTTCCTGAACCAACTCCTAAGCCAACTCCAAAGAAAAGGGGTATTCTATTTCTCAGTCCTGAAGATATGCAAGAGGCAAAGAAATCTATGAAAGAAAAAGGTATAAAAGCTGAAGATGTTATGAATTTACCTCCTGTTGAAGAAATGCATGGCCTTAATTCATCACCTATTGAAGAAACACACGGTCTTCATAACCCGACACAAGTAGTAAAGGTAAATTCTCTCTATAGATTTGATGAAGGTGATATTCCTCGTAATAAGTCTGCTAGCCAATGCTTAGACGAGTTTGATAATTTTATTGTTAAATGAGAAAACTTCAATGCTTAAGTTGGTAGACAATTGAAACACAATGCTGAATGCTTGAACACTTGGGTGATTATATGGCTAATATTAAAGGTGAACTTAAACTTATTAGTAAACATGCTTCTATGGTTACTACTCAAGTAGAACAAGTACTTAAAGCTCAAAATGATTTGCTTAATGAATTAAATAGTAAAAAGAATGATAATGATGTTAGAGTTATGACTAGAGGTGGTAAAGTGACTCAGGAACCTTTGTATACTGAGGGCAATCCTAAGAGAATTGAGCAAGATTCTAAGAGAACTAATATTGATGCACCTAGTCCTTCTAAAAGGAAGAAAAAGAAAAATGATAGGACTTTGCATGCTTCTAGTGAACCTCTTATTGACACACCTGAGAATCACAATGATATTTCTATCTCTGATGCTGAAACACAATCTGGTAATGAACATGAACCTAGTGATAATATTAATGATGATGTTCATGTTGATGCTCAACCTAGCAATAATAATGATGTAGAAACTGAACCTGCTGTTGATCTTGATAACCCACAATCAAAGAATCAACATTATGATAAGAGAGACTTTGTTGCTAGGAAGCACGGTAAAGAAAGAGAACCATGGGTTCAGAAACCCATGCCTTTTCCTCCTAAACCATCCAAGAAAAAGGATGATGAGGATTTTTAGCGCTTTGCTGAAATGATTAGACCTATCTTTTTGCTTATGCGTTTGATTGATATGCTTTAAATGAATCCTTATGCTAAATAAATGAAGGAAATTGTTACTAATAAAAGAAAGATACCGGAAGCTGAAATTTCCACCATGCTTGCTAATTATACTTTTAAGGGTGGAATACCAAAGAAACTTGGAGATCCAGGAGTACCAACTATACCATGCTCCATTAAAAGAAACTACGTTAAAACTGCTTTATGTGATCTTGGAGCCGGTGTTAGTGTTATGCCTCTCTCCTTATATCGTAGACTTGATTTGAATAAGTTGACACCTACTGAAATATCTTTGCAAATGGCTGATAAATCAACTGCTACACCTGTCGGTATTTGTGAGGATGTGCCTGTTGTGGTTGCAAACGTTACTATTTTAACGGACTTTGGTATTCTTGATATTCCCGAGGACGATAGTATGTCTATTATTCTTGGAAGACCCTTTTTGAATACTGCAGGGGCTGTTATTTATTGCACCAAAGGCAATGTCACTTTTCATGTCAATGGTAATGAGCATACGGTACACTTCCCGAGGAAACAACCTCAAGTCCATAGTATTAATTCTATTGGAAAAATTTCAACAACTACTATTGGAGGTTTTGAATTTCCTCTTCCTACTGTCAAGAAGAAATATGATATTCTTATTGTTGGGGACATGCATATCCCCGTTGAGGTAACCTAGTGTTATTCGGAAATTCTCCGGTTTCATGTTATTCGAAATGAGTTTGTTAACAAGACCTGATCAACCTTGTTAGTGGATTCATTTTGATGAGCATGAGATGGATGAATTTAGAAAACACAACTCTCTGTACCCTCTTTTTACTTTCTGTTATTTATATTAATAAAGCAAAAATAGTATTTTCTGTCTACTTTCTGAATTATCCATGCAATAAAAAAATAACCCGAAAATAAAAGTTCTCCAAACGCCCTGAAAATGAAATATGATTTTTTCTAGAATATTTGAGAATATCTGGCACTCAGAACACACCAGGGGGAGCAAGAACCTAGCCACGAGGGTCCAGGGCGCGCCCCCTGTCTCATGGGCCCATGGTGGCTCCCCTCCACTTATTCCAGCTACCACACACTCCTTCTTTCTCCCACAAAAATCACTAGCCAGCTCAAACCCGAGTCCAAGCTCATCTTGGTGCCATTTTCGATCTCCTAGCTCAAAGCTCCATTCACAAAACTGCTTTGGGGGATTGTTCTTTGGTATGTGACTCCTCCGATGGTCCAATTAGTTTTTGTTCTAATGCTTTATTCACTGCAAATTTTTGCTTCTTAGGTGACCCTGTTCTTGAGCTTGCATGTCAAATTTATATGGTAAAAAGTAGTTTTAATGCATGATATAGCCTCTAGGCACTTGTAGGAGTAGTTGCTATCAATTTTGTTGAGTTTGGTTCACTTTTATTTTGAAGTTACTAAAAATTTCAGAACTTTTCAGAAAAATATGAAGAGATTTTTGAGGGGCTCATCGAGCCGAAGCTTGAAGGATAAACAAAGTGAAGAGAACAAGAAGCCCAAGTATAATCTCCCTCGCACCGCGGAGGTTCGGCCGTGTGAATGGCCTTGTGATGATTTCTTGAGAGAAGCCGGGATTTATGATGATCTCTATGAATTGGCTGAGAATGCAGGCCTCACCGCCTTCCTCCACGACCAACGCGAACAATATCTCTTACTCACCAATATCTTTGTGCAAAACTTTCATTTCCATGCTAAGGGCTCACCACCTACGGTGGAATTTTATTTATATGATGAGCATAAGGAGATGTCACTTCGTGATTTTTGTCGGGTTTGTTTGATCCCTTTTGAGGGCAGTGTAGAGGAGTCGCATCGTGACAATGTGGAAGGGTTTATTGATACAATTGCTGTAGGGGAAATGAGGAAGGTTTCCGATGCAAGAATTACTAGCATACATTTCCTTGTTTTACGTTACTTCGCAATATTTGCTAGTAGATGCTTAATTGGTCGCCGAAACTGTGGCAACCTTAGTGCCCCTGATATTGTTATTTTGTGCCATGCCTTGTTCCTGATGACACATTTAGTATGGGCGCTATTGTTGCAAAGCGGATAAATCTTAACCGTACTAAGGGCCCCATCTTGGGAGGTATTTTTGCCTCGCGCCTCGCTGCGCACTTTAACATACCTATTAAGCATTATGAGAAGGAAGAGAAGTTGTCGCCTCTTGTTTTTCTAGACTATAAGAGTATGGTAGCACATGATTTTATCATTAAGAATAAGGAAAAGATGCTTAAGTACAAACTGATATTTGATAAAAATCTCCCTGAGACTATTACTTTGCATGCTCCTTCTTTGTTTAAATTATCTGCAGGCAAGTACCTTGTTCCGCCGGAGGCCATTCATGCCTACCGAAACCCCACACCAGCTACAGAGCCAGAGCCGGAACCACAATTTGATCCTCACCGGCAGTCTGTTTATTAGTGGAATCCGGAAGAGATCGCCAACTAGTGGCACCAGGGGGATTCTTCTCAGTACGACCCCTGCTACAACTTTGGATATCCGCCAGGCCAACCATGGCCATAGACCAACTTAGGCCAAAAGGCTAAGCTTGGGGGAGTACATATTTCTCATCGACATTACAATTATGTTCACACACTCATGCTAGTTGTCGGTGCTCATACTTTTCCACTGTACCATCCATGCTAGTTTATTTTCCCTTTTTATGCTTTCTTCTTGTGTGTTTGATAAACCTTAAGAAAAAACAAAAATATTAGTTGTAGCTTTTTAGCTAGTTTACTTTCAATGCCAGTAGTAGTAGTAATTAAAAAGAAAACCTAAAAAGATTTCCTGTTCTTTTTTTGCTTGTTGGGAGCTTTCCCGTGTAAATAGTTTTATTTCTTTCCTTTGGGGGTCGAGAGGAGAAGACCATAATGAAAATGTTGAGTGGCTCTCATATGCATTATTGTTGATCTAACAAAGAGCCCATTTTACCTTGTCTTTTCTCTTGAATTGAATGCGTGCAGATTCCAGCTTAGTCCAATGCACGTGCACTATTATTATTATCCACACTATTCGATCGTGCAAGTGAAAGGCAATAATGATGATTATATGATGAACTTATTGAGATGAGAAAATCTAGTATGAACTCGACCTCTCTTGTTTTTGTAAATATGATTAATTCATCATTCCTGATTCAGCCTATTATGAATAAACATGGTTGCAATGACAATTAGAGATTGTAGTTGCTTATGCCATGCTTAATTAGCTAGGAGCTTATAATGGTTTACCTTGCGTGCCAACATGCTATTAAAATGGTTGTGATGTGGTATGATAGGGTGGTATCCTCTTTTGAACTATTCGAGTGGCTTGACTTGGCACATGTTCATGCATGTAGTTGAAACAAAATCAACATAGCCTCTACGATATTTATGTTAATGGTGCATTATATCCTACTCATGCTTGCATTCGGTGTTGATTAATTTTAATGCATGTTCATGATTATTGTCGCTCTCTAGCTGGTCGCTTCCAGTCTTTTTCTAGCCTTCACTTGTACTAAGCGGGAATACTGCTTGTGCATCCAATTCCATAAACCCCAAAGTTGTTCCATATGAGTCCACCATACCTACCTATATATGGTATCTACCTGCCGTTCCAAGTAAATTTGTATGTGCCAAACTATAAACCTTAAAATAAACATTATGTTTTGTATGCTTGAATTGCTCCTGTATCAACTAGGGCTATCTGTATCTTCCATGCTAGGCGTGTTATTCTCAAGAGGAGTGGACTCCGCTCCTCACTCACGAGAAAATGGCTGGTCACCGGGATGCCCAGTCCCATGCTTTATGCAAATCAAATCGAAATAACTGCAAACAAAACTCCCCTGGGACACTTGTTAGTTGGAGGCACTCGTTGTTTCGAGCAAGCCATGGATTGATGCTTGTTGGTGGAGGGGGAGTATAAACTTTACCATTCTGTTTGGGAACCGCCTATAATGTGTGTAGCATGGAAGATATCGAGATTTCTCGGTTGTTATGTTGACAATGAAAGTATACCGCTCAAAATATTATTCATATCTATTTCAAAACCGAGCTCTGGCACCTCTACAAATTCCTGCTTCCCTCTACGAAGGGCCTATCTATTTACTTTTATGTTGAGTCATCACCCTCTTATTAAAAAGCACCAGTTGGAGAGCACCGTTGTCATTTGCATCCATTACTGTTAGTTTACATTGACTATGACTTGACTGGATCTCTTTTACCATGAATTACAATGTCTAGTCAGTCCTTGATCTTTAAAGGTGCTCTGCATTTATGTTTTGCGGTCTCAGAAAGGGCTAGCAAGATACCATCTTGTCATATCATATCATGATTGTTTTGAGAAAGTGTTGTCATCCGAGATTTACTATTATTGCTTGTTAGTTGATTATGCCATCGATATGAGTAAACATGAGACCTAAATGTTATTGTGAATATGGTTAGTTCATAATCTTTGCTGAAAACCTGAATGCTGGCTTTATATATTTACAACAACAAGAGCAAATAGAGTTTGTAAAAGTTTTACTTTATCACTTTTAGTTTATCAACTGAATTGCTTGAGGGCAAACAAAGGTTTAAGCTTGGGGGAGTTGATATGTCTCCGTCGTATCTACTTTTCCAAACACTTTTGCCCTTGTTTTGGACTCTAACTTGCATGATTTGAATGGAACTAACCCGGACTAACGTTGTTTTCAACAGAATTGCCATGGTGTTATTTTTGTACAGAAATAAAAGTTCTCGGAATGACCTGAAAATCAAACGAAAATTATTTTGGAATATATCAAAAATATTGGAAGAAAGATCCACGCCAGGGGAGCCACACCCTGTCCACGAGGGTGGGGGCGCGCCCTACCCCCCTGGGCACGCCCCCTGCCTCGTGGCCCCCCTGGAGCTCCACCGACCTCAACTCCAACTCCATATATTCGTGTTCGGGGAGAATAAAATCAAAGCGAAGGATTCATCACGTTTTATGATACGAAGCCGCCGCCAAGCCCTAAACTCTCCCGGGAGGGCTGATCTCGAGTCCGTTCGGGGCTCCGGACAGGGGAATCCGTCGCCATCGTCATCATCAACCATCCTCCATCACCAATTTCATGATTCTCACCGCCGTGTCTGAGTAATTCCATCGTATGCTTGCTGGACAGTGATGGGTTGGATGAGATTTATCATGTAATCGAGTTAGTTTTGTTAGGGTTTGATCCCTAGTATCCACTATGTTGTGAGATTGATGTTGCTATGACTTTGCTATGCTTAATGCTTGTCACTAGGGCCCGAGTGCCATGATTTCAGATCTGAACCTATTATGTTTTCATCAATATATGTGAGTTCTTGATCCTATCTTGCAAGTCTATAGTCACCTACTATGTGTTATGATCCGGCAACCCTGAAGTGACAATAATCGGGACCACTCCCGGTGATGACCGTAGTTTGACGAGTTCATGTATTCACTATGTGTTAATGCTTTGGTCCGGTACTCTATTAAAAGGAGGCCTTAATATCCCTTAGCTCCTAGTAGGACCCCACTACCACGGGAGGGTAGGACAAAAGATGTCATGCAAGTTCTATTCCATAAGCAGGTATGACTATATTCGGAATACATGCCTACATTACATTGATGAACTAGAGCTAGTTCTGTGTTACCCTAGGTTATGACTGTTACATGATCAATTGCATCCGGCATAATTCTCTATCACCGATCCATTGCCTACGAGCTTTTCATATATTGTTCTTCCCTTATTTACTTTCCGTTGCTACTGTTACAATCACTACAAAACCCAAAAATATTACTTTTGCTACTGTTACCTTTTGCTATCGTTACCACTACTATCATATTACTTTGCTAATAAATACTTTGTTGTAGATATTAAGTTTCCAGGTGTGGTTGAATTGACAACTCAGCTGCTAATACTTGAGAATATTCTTTGGCTCCCCTTGTGTTGAATCAATAAATTTGGGTTGAATACTCTACCCTCAAAAACTGTTGTGATCCCCTATACTTGTGGGTTATCAGTTATTCATTTAAATCTAAGAATAATGGTTGTTCTATTTATATGAGTAATATCTTTTATGGTCATGCACCCTTAAAGAGTGGTCTATTTGTGTTGAATCTCAACAGCAGTAATACACATATTCATAATGTTGAAGCCAAAAGATGCAGAGTTGATAATGATAGTGCAACTTATTTGTGGCACTGCCGTTTAGGTCAAATTGGTGTAAAGCGCATGAAGAAACTCCATACTGATGGACTCCTGGAATCACTTGATTATCAATCACTTGGTACTTGCGAACCATGCCTCATGGGCAAGATGACTAAAATGCCGTTCTCCGAAACAATGGAACGAGCAACAGATTTATTGGAAATCATACATATTGATGTATATGGTCCAATGAATATTGAGGCTCATGGCGGGTATCGTTATTTTCTCACCTTCACAGACGATTTGAGCAGATATGGGTATATCTACTTAATGAAACATATGTCTGAAACATTTGAAAAGTTCAAAGAATTTCAGAGTGAAGTGGAAAATCATCGTAACAAGACAATAAAGTTTCTACGATCTGATCGTGGAGGAGAATATTTGAGTTACGAGTTTGGTCTACATTTGAAACAATGCGGAATACTTTCGCAACTCATGCCACCCAGAACACCACAACGTAATTGTGTGTCCGAACGTCGTAATCGTACTTTACTAGATATGGTGCGATCTATGATGTCTCTTACTGATTTACCGCTATCATTTTGGGGTTATGCTTTAGAGACGGTTGCATTCACGTTAAATAGGGCACCATCGAAATCCATTGAGACAACGCCTTATGAACTGTGGTTTGGCAAGAAACCAAAGTTGCTGTTTCTGAAAGTTTGGGGCTGCGATGCTTATGTGAAAAAGCTTCAACCTGATAACCTCGAGCCCAAATCGGAGAAATGTGTCTTCATAGGATACCCAAAGGAAACTATTGGTTACACCTTCTATCACAGATCCGAAGGCAAGACATTTGTTGCTAAGAATGGATCCTTTCTAGAGAAGGAGTTTCTCTCGAAAGAAGTGGGAGGGAGGAAAGTAGAACTTGATGAGGTAACTGTACCTGCTCCCTTATTGGAAAGTAGTTCATCATAGAAATCGGTTTCTGTGACACCTGCACAAATTAGTGAGGAAGCTAATGATGATGATCATGAAACTTCAGATCAAGTTACTACCGAACCTCGTAGGTCAACCAGAGTAAGATCCGCACCAGAGTGGTATGGTAATCCTATTCTGGAAGTCATGTTACTTGACCATGATGAACCTACGAACTATGAAGAAGCGATGGTGAGCCCAGATTCCGCAAAATGGCTTGAGGCCATGAAATCTGAGATGGGATCCATGTATGAGAACAAAGTATGGACTTTGGTTGACTTTCCCGATAATCGGTAAGCCATCGAGAATAAATGGATCTTCAAGCAGAAAACTAACGATGACGGTAATGTTACTGTCTACAAAGCTCAACTTGTTGCGAAAGGTTTTCGACAAGTTCAAGGGGTTGACTAGATGAGACTTTCTCACCCGTAGCGATGCTTAAGTATGTCCGAATCATGTTAGCAATTGCCGCATTTTATGATTATGAAATTTGGCAAATGGATGTCAAAACTACATTCCTGAATGGATTTCTAAAAGAAGAGTTGTATATGATGCAACCATAAGGTTTTGTCGATCCAAAGGGTGGTAACAAAGTGTGCAAGCTCCAGCAATCCATTTATGGACTGGTGCAAACCTCTTGGAGTTGGAATAAACATTTTGATAGTGTGATCAAAGCATATGGTTTTATACAGACTTTTGGAGAAGCCTGTATTTACAAGAAAGTGAGTGGGAGCTCTGTAGCATTTCTAATATTATATGAGGATGACATATTGTTGATTGGAAACGATATAGAATTTCCGGATAGCATAAAAGGATACTTGAATAAGAGTTTTTCAATGAAAGACCTCAGAAAAGCTGCTTATATATTGGGCATCAAGATCTATAGAGATAGATCAAGACGCTTAATTGGAATTTCACAAAGCACATACCTTGATAAAGTTTTTAAGAAGTTCAAAATGGATCAAGCAAAGAAAGGGTTCTTGCCTGTGTTACAAGGTGTGAAGTTGAGTAAGACTCAATGCAAGACCACTGCAGAAGATAGAGAGAAAAATGAATAATGTTCCCTATGATTTAGCCATTGGCTCTATCATGTATGCAATGATGTGTACCAGACCTGATGTGTGCCTTGCTATTAGTTTAGTAGGGAGGTACCAAAGTAATCCAGGAGTGGATCACTGGACAACGGTCAATAACATCCTGAAATACCTGAAAAGGACTAAGGCTATGTTTCTCGTTTATGGAGGTGACAAAGAGCTCGTCATAAATGGTTACGTCGATGCAAGCTTTGACACTGATACGGATGATTCTAAATCACAAACCGGATATGTGTTTATATTGAACGGTGGAGCTGCTAGTTGGAGTAGTTCTAAACAAAGCCTCGTGGCAGGATCTGATAACCCACAAGTATAGGGGATCGCAACAGTTTTCGATAAGTAAGAGTGTAGAACCCAACGAGGAGCTAAAGGCAGAACAAATATTCCCTCAAGTTCTATCGACCATCGATACAACTCTATGCACGCTTGATGTTCGCTTTACCTAGAACAAGTATGAAACTAGAAGTACTTTGTAGGTGTTGTTGGATAGGTTTGCAAGATAATAAAGAGCGCGTAAATAAAAAGTAGGGGATGTTTAGATAAATACACAACTAAGTTATTTTTAGTAGAGATCTTGTTGTTACGAGAAAGTTATTTGTCCCTAGGCAATCGATAACTAGACCGGTAATCATTATTGCAATTTTATATGAGGGAGAGGCGTAAGCTAACATACTTTCTCTACTTGGATCATATGCACTTATGATTGGAACTCTAGCAAGCATCTGCAACTACTAAAGATCATTAAGGTAAAACCCAACCATAGCATTAAAGCATCAAGTCCTCTTTATCCCATACGCAACAACTCCCTTACTCGGGTTTGTGTTTCAGTCACTCACGCAACCCACTATAAGCGAATCATGAACGTATTGCAACACCCTACAGCGGTGATCCCTCACGATTGCGCGACACGGAGAGCACCATAGGACAGCACCAATAACAAAATATGCAACTCAAACCAATCACGATCATCAAATAGCCCATAGGACAAAATGGATTTACTCAAACATCATAGGATAGCCATACATCATTGGGAAATAATATATAGCATTGAGCACCATGTTTAAGTAGATATTACAACGGGTAAGAAAGAGGTTACACCGCTACATAGAGGGGGAAGAGTTGGTGATGATGGCGGTGAAGATTGCAGTGATGATGATGGCCCCCGGTGGCACTTCGGTGCCACCAGAAGCGAGGGGGAGAGAGCCCCCCCTCCTTCTTCTTCTTCCTTGACCACCTCCCTAGATGGGAGAAGGGTTTCCCCTCTGGTCCATGGTCTCCATGGCATGGGAGGGGCGAGAGCCCCTCCGAGATTGGATATGTCTCTCTATCTCTCTCTGTTTCTATGTTCCCAGATTCTTCCCTTTCACCGTTTCTTATATTCCCGGAGATCTGTAACTCTGATTGGGCTGAAATTTTAACACGATCTCTAACCGGATATTAGCTTTCTTGCGTCGAAAGAAGGGCATCAACTGCCTTACGGGTGGCCCACGAGGGTCAGGGGCGCGCCCCCTACCTCGTGGCCACCTCGGGCACCGTCTCGCGTGGATTTTTCTTCCCAAAAATCATATATACTCCAGAAAAAATCTTCGTCAGTTTTTATCCCGTTTGGACTCCGTTTGATATGGATATTATGCGAAACAAAAAACATGCAACAAATAGGAACTGGCACTGGGCAGTGGATCAATATGTTAGTCCCAAAAATAGTATAAAAAGTTGCCAAAAGTATATGAAAGTTGTAGAATATTGGCATGGAACAATCAAAAATTATAGATACGACGGAGACATATCAGCATCGCCAAGCTTAATTCCTGTTCGTCCTCAAGTAGGTAAATGATAAAAAAAGATAATTTTTGATGTGGAATGCTACCTAGCATAATCTTGATCATGTAATCTAATCATGGCATGAATATTAAGATACGAGTGATTCAAAGCAATAGTCTATCATTTGACATAAAAACAATAATACTTCAAGCCTACTAATAAAGCAATCATGTCTTTTCAAAATAACATGGCCAAAGAAAGTTATCCCTACAAAATCATATAGTCTGGCTATGCTCCATCTTCACCACACAAAATATTCACATCATGGACAACCCCGATTACAAGCCAAGCAATTGTTTCATACTTTTGACGTTCTCAAAGCTTTTCAACTTTCACGCAATACATGAGCGTGAGCCATGGGCATAGCACTATAGGTGGAATAGAATATGATGGTGGAGAAGACAAAAAGGAGAAGATAGTCTCACATCAACTAGGCGTATCAATGGGCTATGGAGATGCCCATCAATAGATATAAATGTGAGTGAGTAGGGATTGCCATGCAACAGATGCACTAGAGCTATAAGTGTATGAAAGCTCCAACTGAAACTAAGTGGGTGTGCATGCAACTTGCTTGCTCTTGAAGACCTCGGGAATTTGAGGAATCCCATCATCGGAATATACAAGCCAAGTTCTATAATAAAAATTCCCACTAGTTTATGAAAGTGATAACTCAAGAGACTCTCTATATGAAGAACATGGTGCTACTTTGAAGCACAAGTGTGGAAAAAGGATAGTAGCACTGCCCCTTCTCTCTGTTTCTCTCATTTTTTTTGTTTTTTTTTGTTTTTTTGGTGGGCTTCTTTGGCCTCTTTTTTTATTTGGGCTTCTTTGGCCTCTTTTATTTTTTTGTAAAGTCCGGAGTATCATCCCGACTTATGGGGGAATCATAGTCTCCATCATCCTTTCCTCACTGGGGCAATGCTCTAATAATGATGATCATCACACTTTTATTTAATTACAACTCAATATTACAACTCAATGTCTAGAACAAAGTATGACTCTATATGGATGCCTCCGGCGGTGTACCGGGATGTGCAATGATCTAGCGTAGCAATGACATCAAAAAACGAACAATCCATGAAAACATCATGCTAGCTATCTTACGATCATGCAAAGCAATATGACAATGAATGCTCAAGTCATGTATATGATGATGATGGAAGTTGCATGGCAATATATCTCGGAATGGATATGGAAATGCCATGATAGGTAGGTATGGTGGCTGTTTTGCGGAAGGTATATGGTGGGTTTATGGTACCAGCGAAAGTTGCGCGGTACTAGAGAGGCTAGCAATGGTGGAAGGGTGAGAGTGCGTATAATCCATGGACTCAACATTAGTCATAAAGAACTCACATACTTATTGCAAAAGTTTATTAGCCCTCGAAGCAAAGTATTACTACGCATGCCCCTAGGGGGATAGATTGGTAGGAAAAGACCATCGCTCGTTTCCGACTGCCACTCATAAGGAAGAAATCAATAAATAAATCATGCTCCGACTTCATCACATAACGGTTCACCATACGTGCATGCTACGGGAATCACAAACCTCAACACAAGTATTTCTACTAGTCTACAACTACCCACTAGCATGACTCTAATATCACCATCTTTATATCGCAAAACTATTGCAAGAAATCAAACATATCATATTCAGTGATCTACAAGTTTTATGTAGAATTTTATGACTAACCATGTGAATGACCAATTCATGTCATCTCCCTAAATAGATATAAGTGAAGCAAGAGAGTTTAATTCTTTCTACAAAAGATATGCCCACGCTCTAACAAATCTAATTGAAGCAAAAGAGCATTCTACAAATGGCGGTTTTCTATGTAAAGAGAAACAGGCAATCCAAACTTCAAATGATATAAGTGAAGCACATGAAGCATTCTATAAAACCATACTCAAAAGATATAAGTGAAGTGCATAGAGAATTCTATAAATCAACCAAGGACTATCTCATACCAGCATGGTGCATAAAATAAAAATGAAAAATAATGCAAAAAGACGCTCCAAGATTGCACATATCGCATGAACGAGACGAATCCGAGAACATACCGATACTTGTTGAAGAAAGGGGGGATGCCTTC